>NW_020289914.1:1659936-1692777 GCF_003144135.1 Microstroma glucosiphilum
GGTGGTGGCGACTTTGGCGAGATTGGCACCACCTACCCCGCACCTGAGCCTCGTCGCGATGGTGGTGGCGACTTTGGCGAGATTGGCACCACCTATCCCGCACCTGAGCCTCGTCGTGATGGTGGTGGTGACTTTGGCGAGATTGGCACCTACTACCCCGCGCCTGAGCCTCGTCGTGATGGTGGTGGTGACTTTGGCGAGATTGGCACCTACTACCCCGCGCCTGAGGCTCGCGAGGCTGACGAAGCTCATGCCGGTGATGACTTTGGCGTCATTGGCACGTACTATCCTACAAACGAGGCATAAAGCCCCAATCTCCTTCCGTCCAGAACCCTCACCGTGGGTTTCCCGTAGTCCGTATCCGTAGACCGTGGTGTGGTCATACGTGGTCCGTAGTCTGGCCACAGACACCCCGTAGTGTGGTCTTCCGTAGTCGTTAGTCCACCGCTCAAAAGCTCTTGTTTCTTCTTGTTGTCTCTCTGTCTTTGTGCTCTTTTTCCTCATCTACTCCTGTCTCCTCAGTCACTCCTGTCCGTTGCTGCTTTGGTCGCTCTTATCGTCCATGTATGCAAATAGCATTTCCATTGTCTTTATACTTCGTCTTGAGTATCTCTCACAGAGCCGTGTCCAGCATTGCCTCTTTCTCCTCTGCACTGCCTCTCGCTCAGCTTTCATGCTGCCTTTTCTTCTATATGACTGTCCCGTCGCCTTCCTTTCCCTTCGCTGCTTTCCCTTCGCTGCTTTGCAACAGTCATCTGCCTCGTAATAAGTCGCTGGCTTCACCTCTTGTGCTCGCAGGCAGACCCTTGTCCTGACTGCCTGGCCGACTGTAACTCTACAGCTACAACAAAGAGATGCGCGAGGTCGATTTCCCCTTTGAAAAGGCTCTCCGAGGTGTGACCTCACCTAGATAAGCAATGACATAAAGTCTGCAGCTGCCGTACGTAGTGCCTCTGAGGAAGTCTGTGCTCGCATAGCATGTTGTCAAGGTAGTTCAGATGAGCATTAACCGCCGGGAGAGTAATCCTCCGACCCTGATACATGCTATCACTTTGCCTTGTCGTTTTGTTTCTCGCCCTCGCCCGTCTTACTTTTCTTGACGTCCGTCTTGCGCTTGATCCCCAGCAGTCCTCCACCATCTCTCTTCCGCTTAGCCTTGGCGGCAGAAGAAGTCGCATTGACTGGTGAGGCTGACGACTTTACGGCTGCTGCTGCAGCTCCTGGCGAGGCTGCCTTGCCATTCGATGTTGTCGGAGCGGGAGAGGACGCTGCTGGGGGCGGTGAGTTGCTTAGGGCCTTGGGAAGCAGGGAAGATGGAGGGGGAGGAGACGTCTCCTTGTTCAGAGCCGCCCTAGAGTACAAGAAGTCATTTCTGCGTCAGCATATCACCTTTCAGGGACTCGTCAACGGTGCACTCCACCAACTCACATCCTAAAAGCCTCCAACTCTCTCCTCTCCTCGTCCCTCTTCCTCCTCTCCGCGTCCCGTCTCTCCCTCTCTACCTCGGCCAAGAAATCACTCTCCCCTTCATCAATTCCTCTAAACTGATTGCTCAATTTCCAAGTCTCATCGAACTTCTCCTGCTTGGAATTCTTCTGCGCCTGTAAGCGCTCAAAGAGGGATCGTGGGTCGTACTCTTCCTTGGCGCCTTCTCCTACTCCGCCGGAAGAGGAGGGAGGGGGGGATTGGCCGATGCGGGCATAAGCTTCCTTGAGGCTTTGCTCTCGCTTCTTCTGGGCTTCGCTGAGCTCCGTAGAGGAGACGAAGCGGGAAGCGACGCTGCCTTCCTTGGCTACATTGAAGGGATTCGACATAGCGGGGTTGAAGTGCGGGGTGAGCAGCGGATTTGGGGCAAGGTAAGGCGGCCTCCGCTCAAGAAAGGCTGCGGATGGCAAGGGATCAGGCGAGCGCCCCGACAACAGAGTCTGGATACTGCTGAGGAGGGCGACGGCGAGCTAATGAAGACGGTTTACTGAGGTACGGGAACCAGCCATGAACATTGGCCATTTGAACTCGTAGGCCATCGCAATTCAAACTCCCTTTCCGCATCCTTCGTACCAGATTCATCCGAACAAGGCGTCAACTTCAGAAGCATACGTGGTATTGACAAGGGCACATACATGCGTGATCACAAGTACATTATTTCTGCAAACGATACACATCTGCTTTGCTCCCCGCTACCTGACTATCCACAGACGATATCCTTCGCACGGCGAATTGACCCCAGCCGCGTCGCCTCCCTCAGCCCCGCCCAGCGGTGGACCAGGCACAAGGAAGATCTCTAGGAGATTGGGCCCCCTCTGCAGTGGCACCAGGACAGTCGCCGTGTCTCTTGTCCAAGTTGCATTGACTTTGCGCCCATTCAGGATGGTGGATACTGCCGGATTGTAGGACTTCGTGGAGGTCGTCTGCTGCGCTTCGGAATGCGAGGCGTGCCCATTGACGCCTGGCTGGGTGGCCCCATTGGCTTGTCCGCTGACTTCCTCACCATCGACGTCCATGGCCTCTCCATTGGCTTCAGTCCGCTCGGAGCGCTCACTGCCAACGGTATTCTGCTTCTGTGGCGCGCCTCCAAAGTCCCGCAACCTGAACAACACCTTGACATCGCTCCTCCCCTCGCCCACAGGCAGGACGAATTGGCGGCTGCTGCCAGCAGCGCTCGTAGAAGCAGCAGGGACCACATTAATGACCTTCTTGAGGCCCTGAGATAGCACGACGAAGCTTGGGATCGCAGCCGGGCGCAGGGGTGCGGCGGCTCCGTCCTGCTCCATCAATGGCTTAGATGCGATGTTGCCAAAGACAGAGGGAGGTGGAATACCGGAAAGACGTCGGATTTGGCCTCTCTTGCCTAGATCGACAGTCTCTGCAGGCGGGGCCGGAGCAGCGTATGGCAGTTGACCGAAGTACTGCTGCTGCTGCTGCTGGGGATAGCGCTGTGGAGGAGTATAGTAAGGCGGTTGCCCACGGTAGCTTCCCTGTGACTGAGGCTGAGGTCGCTGTTGCTGCTGGGGCATCGAATGACTAGGAGTCACGCCCTGATGAGGAGTGTAGCCTGGCCTGAATTGTGGCACTTGGGCCTGCGGGGTATTGGTACCTCCGGGCGCAGGAGGTGAGCGAGCAGGTCCAGGGGTGCTGTTTTGAGTGGTCAAAGGTGGAGGCAGGTCTCTCGAGGAGGGAGCTCGCGAGGCAGCTGATCTTACAGGTCGACCGCTGGCAGAGAACTGTGGGGCTGCCGCTTCCGGAGACATCTGGCCGTTAGGATGACTTTGTAGCTCTGGAGACTGACCTGGCCCGGCTCCGGGTATGTGACCAGGGCTCGCGAAGCTGCCCAGTGTAGCTGGCTGCTGTTGTCCAATGCCATTCGGCAGGTAGTCCTGACCTGGCAAGCTGTTCCTTCCGCCTAGCTTTACCTTCAGGCGAGAGGAGCTGGCTTGACCTGGTGGTGGCGTCATACTTTGGGCAGGGCTACCAGGCTGGCTCGCTTCGTGCGCTTCGATCACGTGCAAGGGAAGGACGCTGCTCCTGGTGTCATTTGGGTCCAGAGTGAAGCCAAGCTCAAATGCGATTGGCAGCATTTTGGTGTTGACGTGCCGTTCGATCGCATCCGCATCCTGCCAGATGATGCTATTCTCTTCGTTGTAATATTTTGCGTTGGCGATCATCGTTTGCACTGCTGTGAAGAAGGCATAAGGCGACTTGTACAGTCTTTCGCTGACGTTCTCGTTGATCTCCTTCAGCGAGATTGGCTGCTGAATGACTTGGTAGTAGTCCGGGTAGTCGTCTTGACTCGGCAGCTCTTCGAAGAAGTCCGATGCATAGTCATCGGGACCGCCGCCGGGTCGCTTGAGGTCAATGAGCTCAGCGACCCATTGTTTCATCTGGCTCTTGAGATTCTTGCCGCGGCCAAAAGGCCTCCTTCTCTTGTCTGCGCCGTTGTTCCTGACCACGGAAGGTCCTGGTGAGGACTCGGGCGGGTAGCTCTGTGAGAGTTGGGAGGAAGACGGGGCCTCTTGAGGCAATACTGCAGCTGGTGGTGTTTTCTCTTCAGCAGACACTGGAGCCCGGGCTGGGGCCTGAGCGGGCGCTGGCGCCGGAGACGAAGGGATGGGGGAAGGTGCACTCGATAAGCCGGTGGAAACCCCAGGTGAGGACGCCACTGCATCTTTAGCAGTTAGGGCCTCTACAGCGGGCGGTCGTGGAGGAGCTGACGTCTCGGCTTGACTGCCCGACTTTTTCTTGATGGTGATCCGACGCAGACCCGACGGCTGCTTCGTGCCGGATGAAGAAGCTACATCCTCCATACTGGTGTCCTCTTCACCAGCAGTCTCACTTGCGTCTGCCTCCTGCTTTCTCTTCTTCGCCGGCGACGGCGGTGCAGAGGTCATGGGCTCTACGCCTTCCACTTGAACATCGAAGAGTAGCTGAACGCTAGCAGGCAGATCAAGCTGTGTACTCTTGGTCCCAGCCGCTGCAAACGTGAGCTCAGCATGGGAATCCTTGATGATGCTGTGGAGTGCCTTGGCCTTGAGCCAGAAGGGTGTATCTCTAAGGTTGTACCTCTTTGCGTTCATACAGATGATCTCACAATCATGCTTGACGTCTTCGAAGGATGCGTACTCCCGGACGGCGAGCTTGGCGCGAATGTCTTCGAAGGTGAGTGGCCGCTTGATGATCTGATAGTAGTCTGGGTAGATGGCAGCATCGGGCAAAGCGAGGAAGGGCTCTACGAGTAGACTTGTAGGGTCATGCTCCTCTGCGATGTCGCGTGCATGGTAGACTACGTTGAGCAGCTTGTAGCCGAGCTTGGTCACTTCTTCCGGGTCGGTTGTGGTACTCGTAGGCCCGGAGGGGTGTGGTGAGGAGGACGATGCCTTGGATTCTCCGACCTGTTCCAGTCGACTCCGTTTACGACCGCCTTCGAGAATCTGCGTAGTTGGCAAGGGAAGATCATGTCAGCGATGCTGAGGAAGAACATTGTCGCTCTAGATCCGATGAGTGGAGGAGGAAGCGGGCAGGAAGTAGGAAGATCACTTTGCACCTTTCAAAAAAGCACAGGAAGATCTATTCCTCCTCCTTTCCTTGTAGCAAGGCCACGGATGCTTTCTGCAAAGTTAACATCTTCATCGCAGGCCTTCGTACAGCTGTAGGGGCTGACCTTGACCGGTACCAGCCTGTTGAAACCGGCCACATTGGCGTGCGCCTCTCCTGCCAGTGCATGTAGCTGCCTTCCGGACCGCACCCTGATATTTTTACGCGTTGAGAGGTGCCGCCAGTCGCGACGTGAAATGCGTACATGAGACGCCATACTCACATTGGCTGCGCTGACACCTGCGACGGACACCGGACCCGCAGGAGCCATGCTTTATTAGGCCAGAAGAGGTATGAAGATGACGTCGAGGGGCGGATGGTATGCTGATAGGCCGACGCAAGGCTCAAGGGGGGCGAGGCGGAGCAGGCGAGGTGGTAGGCGGTAGCAGCCTGGGTCGCCCCGCGTGCGAGGCCGAGGAAAGCGGAGCCGCGCAACGACGGAAGCAGCGACGGACTCAATCTGAGATTTCCAGATATTCTTGAGCCAGGCGGGGCTGCACTCAGGCAAAGGGGAGCGTACCATACTCCATATATGCGCTAGAGTCAGGTCACAACACCAGCAAGTTGCCATGGTAGAGGCTGGCACGGTACCTTTACCGGGTCCATTGCCCATCTCAGCATCTGGGCCGCCTTTCTCCTCTTTGCCCCCAGGCCTCTCACCCTGGATACTGGAGCACCTTGCCTCCCTCTCCTTCCATACGTCCACGCCGGTGCAGGCGTCGACCATTCCGCTGCTACTCAAGCACAAGGACGTCATCGTAGAGGCAGTGACGGGTAGCGGAAAGACACTGGCATATCTTCTGCCGCTTCTGGAACTCGTCAGAAAGCAGCCGGGCTCAGCCAACGGTGCAACAGCGGAAGAAGACACAATTGCCGGGGACAGAGATGATGGCATCAAGGCTCTCATCCTCTTGCCTACAAGAGAGCTCGCGATCCAGGTTCATACCGTTCTCTTGTCTCTAATAGAGTCTGCGCCGACCTCAGTCAGCTCTTATGTCCGACCACAGCTCGTGGTGGGAGGCGGTAAGACTCGGCATCATGCTGCTCCTGAGCGGGGCGAGGATGAGGAGGACGATGGAGTGGGAGGATCCAACACGCCCCAGCAGGACTTTGCGAGGCTGAGAAAAGAGAGGAACAATGTCATTGTTGGCACGCCCGGACGAGTGGAAGGTCTATTCAGCAAGGGCATCATCAAGGGCAAGGCAAAGACCATGGAACTTCTTGTCCTCGATGAGGCTGATCGTCTGCTGGACCTCGGCTTTCTGCCATCTCTCACATCCATCCTCGCTGCTCTCCCAAAGCAAAGGCGGACGGCCCTCTTCTCTGCAACCATGACCGATGCCCTTGACCAGCTCGTCAGGCTGGGCCTTCGCAATCCAGTGCGCATCACTGTGCGAGTGGAGATGAAGAAGAAACTTCTGGCGAACGGCAAAGCTAGCGCAGGGGCGGCTGCCAGCTCAGAAACCACAGCCCGCATACCCGCATCTTTACAGAATTTCTTCCTCGTCTCTCCTCGCGAGGACAAAGTCTCTCAGCTGGTACGTCTGCTGCAGCACGAGCCTCAGCAGTACTTCACGCAGAAGATCGTCGTCTTCTTTGCCACCTGCGCCCAAGTAGAGTACTTCTTCAAGGTCCTCTCTACGATTCCGCAGCTTCGACATTGTCGTCTGTATTCTCTGCATGGCCGACAGAACCCCACACGCAGGACCAAGGCGTTCAACTCCTTTATGAACGATATGCCGGGCGTTGGCTCTTCCTCCAATGCAGACTTAGCTACCAGCGCCTCGGTCCTCCTCTGCACAGATGTTGCCTCGCGAGGGCTCGATCTGCCCAACCTGGATCTGGTCATCCAATTCGACCCGCCGCAGGACCCAAACCTCTTCAATCACCGTATCGGTAGGACAGCTCGTGCTGGCAAGTCGGGACGAGCCGTCTGCCTACTGGCACAAGGAAGCGAAGAAAGCTACATCGACTTCCTGCGACTGAGAGGCGTGCGAGGGGAGCGGTATATCTTCCCAGCTCAAGACAAAATCGCCTCGGTAGGAAGTGGAAGCAAGTCACTCGCATCGCTCACTCCCTCGCTGCGAGCTCAGAATCTTGCAGACCTCGCCACGCACGACCTCTTCAAGCTGGCGCTGGTGAGCTTTGTCAGGGCTTACGGCAAGCACGAAGCCAGCTACATCTTCCCCAAGAAGGACCTCGATGCCGAGCTACCACAGATGGCGCGCAGCTGGGGTGGTGTCCGACTCCCGAAGATGGGAGAGCTCAGGAAGAGCTCCAAGAGCGCCGGCGGCGCAGAGGGAGTCGACGTCTTGGGTGACTCGGAGGGCTGGCTAGATGGGAAGGTAGACGAGGCTACATGGGCCTACAAGGACCCCGCCAAGGAGAAGGCTCGCGTCCTTAAGCTGACCAACCCCAAGGCTCCAAAGGCCAGAACAGCCGCCGCCTCACTCGACTCGGGCGTGAATCCGGACGCAGAAGCTCCAGTATCGACTGCCATTGACGAGGAGGAGGCTCCTCCTGCTACTGCCTCATCCTCTACTGCATCGCACCGTAAACGCATGCGCGGCGCCGAGGAGAGTGCGCAAGGTGCCTGGTCTAAGCAAAAAGCTTCCAAGGACCGGCGTGATGAGCGCAAGGAGAAGAAGAAGCGCAAGAAGCTCGCCATTGAGCGTGCGCATCAGGAAGCTCTTTCTCTCAAGGAGAAGATGCAGGAGGAAGAAGAAGGAGATGAAGAGATTGCAGAGGAGGAGAGGGCTATCAGGAGGGAGAGGAGAATGAAGAGGCGTGAGATGGATCGGATTGCTGGAGAGAGGAGCTCGAGGGGGGAGAATGCCGTGGGCCTTGATGGGGATGGAGGGCTCGAATTTGGTAGTGGTGGAGAGAGTGATGCTGCTGGGGAAGGGGGTGGAGCAGGGGACAATGACGCGGGCTTCTTTGACGACATGTGACGAGGCGCATACCATAGCCTTCAATATGACCTCGACCTCAACCTCGCTACCTCGTTCCACATCACATCGCATTCTTTGTCTCAGATAGTGTCTATCGACTGCACAGATATGTTTGGATTGCTCTAAGAGAACTCAGACAGACAGTCTGCAACTGCAATTTTGCCTCACTCCAGCTCCTCCTCGGGCACCTCCGCCTCGTCTCCCTCTCCCAAAGCATTCGAGCTAGGGCAAAAGGCCATTAGGATATTATCCTCTGCCGCTGTCGCCATGTGCCATTCTGCCTGTGGACTCCAGCAAATATCCGTCGTCCTCGCCGTGTGTCCACCATGAACAAAGAGGAGCTCGGGTGGTCCATCCTCTGCATCTTCGGGCGTCTGCTCTTCACCGATGCGCGACAGGTCCCAGAGCATTACGCGTCGATCGGCTGCTGCGCTTGCTAGCACAGTAGGGTGGAAAGGGGACCAGGCCAGCTGGAGCACCTCGTCTGTGTGTGCCTCGAGGGAGTGCAGCTTCGTCTTCATGTTGCGCATATCCCATAGAGCTACCGTCTTGTCGCTGGAGCCAGTGCAGAGGATAAACTCATTCGACGGACTGAAGACGACCGAATTGACTTCGCCTGCGTGGGCTTCGATGCGCTGCTTGGGCTCGTCGGCCTTGCCGCGAGTGTCCCAAAGGAGCAATTGACGATCATCGCCCACAGAGGCAAAGAGAGACTCGTGGTAGTTGTGCCAAGCAACGTCTTCCACAATGGCCGTGTGACCGCGGTAGGTCTGCACTGGCTGGATTGTATTGTCGCCCTTTTTGTACGAGTTGATGTCCCAGTGGCATACCGTCGTGTCTTCTGAAGCGGCAAGGATGTGGCCCTGCTTTAGTGGATTCCAAGCAAGACCATATCTAGCAGCGGGAGGAAGAAAGTGAGGGCGACCTGTATCAGAGGGCAACGCTCAGTGACATCTCTCGTCAGCTCCTCCTCTACTCACCCCTCCTTCTCCTGTCCCACCAAGATCATATCCGGCTTACACTTCCCGTCCGCACTAGGCAGCGAGCTATGCTTTGTCCGATCAAAGATGTACGTCGGTCCCATGACGGTCCTCGTTGCAATGAGGTCAATATTTTGTGGGCAATACCTCGCCCTATTCACCTCTCCATCATGGTTAATCTGTTGAATGATCTTGACTCGGGCATTGTTCGAACCATAGGACCCGATTTCACCCTTTTCCTCATCGTACTTTTGCTCGTCCAGCTCAACGACGCGATTGGGCAGTTGGACTTGGGCGATTTGAAGGTAATTTTGATCTTGCCCGGAGGTGTGGGTGCCGAGGAGAAGACGATGTTGGGTATAGGTTCTTCCTGCAGGTCTGAAGAGGCCAATGCCAGCCAATTCAGAAGAGAATAGAGACTGTGTGATCAGCTCGCCATGCTCCATCCAATCCAGCCTGTATGCACCTCTCCTCTCTTCCCTCCCTCGAGTGCTACTCACTGCTCCTGATCCGGAAACCATTGACAAGTCAAAGTAGGCCACTCTAGTGCATGAGTCACAACCAAGTCGTAGAGGTAAGGCGAGTTCTTCTTCCAGATCTTGTACTCCTCATTGCTGATCATCGCCGCGTTCGCTTCGGCATCCTCGACGACTTCGACGGGAACGGCAGAGGAAGAGGCAGCAGCGGCAGCAGCAGCGGCGGCGACGCTCATGTTTGAATTTCTGCAGACGAAGGAGGAGAGGGGAACGAGGAGATGAGGCGATGTGGGTATGTTATAGGAGTCTACGAGGGGAGCAGCAGAACGTCTCGCGGGAAGGATCGCTCTACTCACTGACTGTTCCTCGACTGTCTGTGCGGGCGGGGCGGCGCGCAGAGCCAAATTGGCACACGCAAACAACGCGACGTGCGGAGCGGAGCCAGAGACGGACAGGCAGGCAGCTCACACGTACTGTAAACCACACACACACACACACACACACGCCCAACGAATTCATCTACGTTGTTCCACGAAGCCTTGTTCATTTCAAAGGGTAGTGTTTGCTAGACGACACAAGAAAAGACGATACGGCAGGCGCTCAAGGACAAGAGACAGACACATTGCTCCACTAACCAGCAAAGGTGGGGCCAGGATGGGCCTCCCAAGATTGAACTCTGTCAGTCAGCCAAAGACGTGCAGTCTTCATCTCCCTTTTGATCCTTCCCTACGTTTACTTGGACTCCTTCGACATTCGCTCAGCCTTCTCACGAGCCTCGCTCAGGTCACCAACCATGTAGAAGGCAGACTCTGGCAGGTCGTCAGCCTCTCCGTTGATCAGGGCCTTGATCGAGCTGATCGTCTCCTTCAATGGCACCAGTCGTCCCTCGATACCAGTGAAGACCTGGGCCACAGCGAAGGGCTGCGACAGGAAACGCTGCACCTTTCGGGCACGCTCGACGACCAGCTTGTCCTCCTCGGACAACTCGTCCATTCCCAGAATGGCGATGATGTCCTGCAGCGACTTGTAAGACTGCAGCAGCTGTTGGGTCTTGGTGGCGACGTCGTAGTGCTCCTGACCAATGACGACGGGGTCCAGCAGACGGGACTTGGAGTCTAGAGGGTCGACGGCGGGGTAGATACCCAGCTCGGCAATACCACGGGACAACACAGTGGTGGCGTCCAAGTGGGCAAAGGTGGTGGCAGGGGCAGGGTCGGTCAAATCATCGGCGGGCACGTAGACGGCCTGTACCGAGGTGATGGATCCCTTCTTGGTGGTGGTAATTCGCTCCTGCATGCTTCCCATGTCCGTGGACAGAGTGGGCTGGTATCCGACGGCAGAGGGGATACGACCGAGCAGAGCAGAGGTCTCGGAACCTGCCTGGGTGAATCGGAAAATGTTGTCGATGAAGAGGAGCACATCCTGTCCCTCCTCGTCACGGAAGTACTCGGCGATGGTGAGACCGGTCAGGGCGACACGGGCACGGGCTCCGGGGGGCTCGTTCATCTGACCGAACACGAGAGCGACCTTGGAGTCACCTTCGAGGTTGATGACACCAGTCTCGATCATCTCGTGGTACAAGTCGTTACCCTCACGGGTTCGCTCACCGACACCGGTGAAGACGGAGTAACCACCGTGGGCCTTGGCGACGTTGTTGATCAGCTCCTGAATCAGCACAGTCTTTCCGACACCGGCACCACCGAAGAGACCAATCTTTCCACCACGAGCGTAAGGGGCGAGCAGGTCGACGACCTTGATACCAGTCTCGAGGACCTCGGCAGAGGTAGACTGCTCAGAGAACTCAGGGGGCTCACGGTGGATGGGCGAGCTCTTGACACCCTTGATAGGACCCCTCTCGTCGATGGGCTCACCAATGACGTTGATGATACGACCAAGGCATCCGGGACCGACCTGGATAGAAATGGGGGCACCAGTGTCCTGGACCTTCTGGCCACGAACGAGACCCTCGGTACCGTCCATGGCAATGGTTCGGACAGTGTTCTACGTTGAAGGGAGTAGCAATGCTTGGGATGTCAGTACATATATCGATGGAGGCAAGATTGGTGCTGCATCGCCACTCACCTCTCCCAGGTGCTGGGCGACCTCGAGGACCAGTCGGTTACCGCTCTGAACATCCTGAACCTCCAGGGCGTTGAAGATGGCAGGCAGATCCTCGTTCTCGAATTGCACGTCGACGACGGGACCAATGACAGACTGTGGGATTAGGTGAGGCAACGTGCCGCGCGGGAGATGGTGTCAGCCTTACAGCCCTGCTGTTGTTGCAATACTGCCAACGGAGGTGCTCACCTTGACGGCACCGAGCTGACCCTTGCCGGAAGCGGGGGTGGCTAGGCCACGAGCTGATGGAATGGAGAAGAAGTGGTGAGGTAAGTATCGATCCTTGCGAATGTGTGCGGCAGTCGCAGGTGCAAGGAGCAGCATTGCGCCATCTACAGCCCTCTGCTTGCACGTTCCCCGACGAGGATGTGGTGCATCGATGTGGGCACAGCACCGACACCATCGTCCATGCACATCTGGCCCGCATGCCTCTATGCCCTTTTCCAGCGCACCATCTGACCCTGACTGTCTGATCTTCATTCCTACGCGATCGAGTATAGATACGAACCTTGAACAGCAGCGACCTTGGGAAGGGCTCGGGGGAGGGCAGTGGGGCGAGCATTGCTGACAGCTGGGGCTCGGACTGAAAAGGCGACAGAAGGGAGAGAGTGAATGTGTGAGCATATGCGATACCATTAGTGGGTGCGCGTCGTGGTGGAGCTTCCATTCGAGGAATGGGGACCTTCCCGCCCTTGGGCCCCATCGCGTGTAGCCTCCTTTGCACCACTGCAGAGACTCGTACTGCTCTCAATCTCATCATCATCCCCTCGACCTTGCACAGAAGTGCTTCCTTTTCATCTTGCGAGAGGGATCCATGTACTCACCAGCGGGTGCGACGGCGGTACGAGCGAGGGAGCTGAGGCTGCGGCTGCTCTGAGCCTGTCGAGCGAGGGAGCGCGGGGCCCTGAGAGCGATGCGCTGCATTCTGAAGTGTCTGCTAAAGGTGTGTGAAGGCGGGAGGAGAGGAGGAGAAAACAGAGACGCCCTCTTGGTGATTGGTATAAGGGGGAGGAAGGGGGGGGAGTTGATGGTAGTGGGTGGAAGATTGGGTGGGGGGCTCGTGGGAGGAGATGCGAAGAAGAAGGGGCGCACTGGCAGGGCAAGGGCGGGCGGGCGGGCGGGCGGCGCTTGGGTGATGGAGGCGGGTCATGACCAGCTGGCTGGCTGCCTGGCTGAGGGCCATTTGCCTTCTCGGGTCTCTCGCCCCGCCTGGGTGCCCTGCTTGGCTGGCGGGAAGAGCCGGGAATGTCGCGCGCACACACACACACGCAAGCCCAATGTCCGTCCACCTTCCCCTCGGCCATTGCTCTTGCGCCCGCGAATTCAACCTCCGACCCTCCGCTTGGCCCCCCCACTTCCGTGGACGATGGACAAGGACGACGAGCAAGTCGAGTGACCAAAGCGCAACAGGAAGGGTACGCTCACCTCTGCTTGGAGAAGCATCACAAGCACAAGCAGATAGCATACAGCCAACGTCACTCATCAGCCATGTCGGAACATCCAGCATTCACAATGGCCGCCCTGACCAGCATCGGCGGCACCATCGGCTTCCTCAAGACTCGCAGCGTCGTGAGTCCACACTGCATCCCCTCCCTGTCCACTCTCCACTCTCCACTCTCCACTCTCCACTCTCCACTCTCCACTCTCCACTCACCCTTCCTCGTTTCCCTCTTCGACCCCACAGCCCTCCCTAGTAGCCGGCGTAGGAGTTGGAGTGGTATACGCCCTCGCAGGCACCAGGATCAAGAGTGGCCAGGACTACGGTTACGAGCTAGCAGCGGCCAATTCACTCTTGCTCGTGGGAAGTAGCGCGCCTAGGTTCGCAAAGGGACCCGTGCCGAAGGGCTTGACATTGAGTGAGTGGCTAGCGTCGGACAGACAGACAGAACGGGAGTGGGAAAGAAGTCAAGGATGCTGCTGATACTTCTTCCCTGGCCTCTTTCGCGTGCTCTCCTCGTCTGCGAATCCAGTCGGCACACTCGGTGAGTCCACAGCTTCAACCTCTTGCCCTCTTTTGATCCGCACCGCTGACCCACCCACTACCCTCCCTTGCAACCGCTTTCACTCTCTACAGCCCTCGCATTCTATGGAAAGAAGGTCTACGACTTCCGCGCTTGATCCTGACATTCTCCCTTGTAGCGCAAAGCCTCTTGCTTTCATTGTAACGATACAACGCAAGACCACTTCATTCACCTCACGAGCTGTGCATATAGTTTGCTCCGAGAGACAGGCACAGACTATCATATCCACAGCCGAGATCACGAGCGACTGAGTTTGACCTTTGGCGAGGTCATCAATGACGCTTTTTGAAAAGAGAGAGAGAAAAAGGGATATACAAGAAGAGTCTCTTCGCACAGGGCAGAGGAAGCGCGGGGGGTCTGTCCCATTTCTCAGAGTACTGGGCTTAAACCACCTCACCCGGCTAGCCGCCTTCACCGACCAGTCATGACCTGTCATCTAGACTCCATTGGCCTGTTGCTGCATCTGCTGCTGCTGTTGAGCCTGCTGCTGCTTGGCACTGCTCTCCTTGAGGGCTAGGAGCTGCCTCGACCTGAAAGCCTCGTAATGCTTGAGGGCAGTCGTCTCAATCAGGTCTTGTAGATGCGTCCTGGTCAAGAATGTTCGCAGCTGGTTGAACTCGCAGTGGTTCTCGTTCTCTACGTTGATGACGCCGTATCGGTTCTTGCGACCACGCACGGTCTTGCCATCGATGACCACATTGCGCTCAGAACCGACAACAGCAAAGGGGATCAGGTCCTGAGAGGGAGGAGGAAGGAAGGGAAATCAGCACCTGACGTCTCTTATCGGCCCTGCCTGTCTTACTCACCCTCATCCTCTCGTTGAGCTCCCTCTCGCCCTCCTCGAATTCGTCGCTGTCAAAGGGGTACGCATGAATGTCATGGTACTCCATCTCATCACGAATCCTCGCCTTGAACTGTGCCCGCTCCTCCAATGTCAAGCTGTCGCTCTTGGCAATCACCGGCACCACGTTGACCACGTCGGCGAGCTTCTTCATCACGGTGACGTCGATGGGCCGCAGAGTGTGGCCGGTGGGGTTGATGAAGAAGAGGCAGCAGTGGATGCGGGTATCTGTAATGTAGCGCTCACGCATAGCGGTCAGCTCTTTGCGGAGGTATGCCGAGTGTTGGTCTTTGATGTACTTGATGATAGGGTCCCAGCTGCAGAGCAGAAATCCAGAGAGCAACGTCAGAGATGTCCTCAGTAGGTAACGAGGCACGGACAGCCCTACTCACCAGTTTTCGTTGTTAATCTGCTCACCGTATCCGGGGCTGTCGACGATGTTGAGACGCAGCTTCACACCGTTCTCGATGATGACTGAGGTATGGAAGAAGCGAATGCATATCTCGTCAGTCGTTCGCTCCTCCTTCATGACGGCTCACTGGTTAAGCTTGGAATAGCTTCTTTGCTCTACTCACGATGTGAGACTGGGTGAATTTCAGTGGTAGATCTAGGCTGCTCAAAAGCATCTACACGTCCCTTTGAGTCGATGAGGTGGCTAGCGAAGAGTGTGTTGATGAGAGTCGACTTTCCCAGACCAGTCTGACCAACGACCATGACCTGGAGAGTGGGAGCAAAAGAGCCACAGGGGGTGGGACGAGCTTCAGCAACTGCGCAATCGATAGGTCGCACGGTACAGCCAGCTTTGCAGAGCATCTACGACTCCTCCCAAAAGAAAAGATCGACGACTGGAAGGAGGATCCCTTGCTATCGCCCCCTTTGTCGAAGGTGGCAGAGACCAACACTCACATTGAACTGGAAGCCCCTCTTCAGCAGCTTTGTCTCAATCTGCCTAGTGATCGAGTCAAAACCGACGTACTGGTTGAGTGGGGTAGGCTGAACTTCTGTCATCTTTGCAGCAGAAGCGTATCAGCACAGGCGTAGGAGACGAGGATGGTCGAGTTGGTATTAGTCGTGGTGGAAGAGGAGGTGATCGACCGAGGACAAGAGAGTGAGTACCGTACGCCCTCAGAATTGAGAGCCAGCCACGACGCACACACGCACACAAGCACAAGCACACACACGCCCACCGCGCCCCGGCCACTGCACCGGAACGGAAGAAAGCGCTCGAGCCATGCACGCCACGCCTCTGGAATTGACGGAAGTCCGGCTTCACTCGGCAAGAACATTCGGAGATGGTGCCTCCTCCGCACTCGCAGGCAGCTTCCACCTTGCCTTCCTTCCACCCATACCAACAGATACACCACCCAGTATGCCCCGTGTACCGTACTCATACCCTGCTCCTGGAGCATCTTCCATCGCAGATGCTATCCGCCAACGACGTGGAGAGCGAGGACTGACGCCCCTCGATGGCATGCTCCTCAACGCCCAGCCCATTGCCGAGGGATGGAACAAGCTCCTCGGCGCTGTCAGGACCGGCTCGTCGCTTCAAGACGATCTCAGAGAGATCATGGTGAGAGCACAGAAGACTGAGATGGTCGCTCCCTGAATACTGGCTGATTCTCACCTCGCCTTGCTTCTTCCCCGCCGTCAGATTCTTCGAGTCGCTGCCCGCAACCGCGCTGCCTTCGAGTGGATCCATCATGAGCCCGTAGCGCGCAAGGCTGGCGTCACAACCGAGCAGCTCACCCGTATTGGGGACATTCAGAGCAATTCCTTCTCTTCTCCCGGTTCAGGCCAGCTCTCCCCCTTGCAAGCAGCCGCAGCTGCATACGCCGATGCCATGACCGCCCACGTCAAGGTGCAGGACGGCGTCTTTGATACGCTCAAGCACGAGCTTGCCAAGGCGGCTGGTGGGGACGAGAAGACCAATCAGCTCATGGTCGAGGCGACGGGTACTGTCGCCGTGTACAACATGGTCTCGCGCTTCCTAGTCGCTCTGGACATCGACGACCGAGCCAACCAAGAAGTTCCCGTGCCAGGTCTGCCTTCAGACAACGGTGCAGGAGTTCCCACCTTCCCAGAGTCCAACTACGGAGCCGGTCGAGGTCTAGTGCAAGTCTTCGGAGGACAGACGATTGCTACTCGGGTGCACTTCCACTCCATGACTGCGCCATGGGTCATCCTGATCAACTCGCTCATGACCAACCTCACAATGTGGGACGATGTTGTCGCCGGGCTTAGCGACGCCGGGTACAACGTCGTCTGCTACGATCAGAGAGGCCATGGCGCCTCGCCCGCTCCCTCAGAGCCATGCACAGTCGAGCAACTAGCCGATGATGCAGCTGACGTTCTGACTGCCTTGGGTGTGGACAAGGCTCGCGCCGTCATCGGTGTCTCGCAGGGAGGAGCCACTGCCCTCTCCTTTGCCATCCGTCATCCAGACCGCGCCGAGAAGATTATTGCAAACGACACACAGCCCGCCTCTCCTGCTGCCAACGCCCAAGCATGGGAAGACCGGATCGCCCTCGCCAAGAAGGAGGGCATGAAGCCCCTCGCAGACGCTACCGTCGCACGGTGGTACGGCTCGGACATTCCGGCGGGCAGCGAGGCCATCAAGGCCAAAGCCTCCCGTCTGATCGAAGGGACGGACGTCTTCGGCTTCGAGCAAGGCGCACGGGCTCTGCAGAATTATGATCTGCTCTCTACTGGACTCCTCAAAGCCCTCGCTGCCAAGCCTACCCTCCTCGTTGCGGGAGAGGCAGATGGAGCTTTGCCCAAGGTACTTGAGGGATTGAGCCAGGATGTGAAAAAGGAGGGAGGCAGCGCTGAAGTGACCTTTGCTAGCGTGAGCAAGGCGGCTCATCTGCCCATGATGGACAACCCGCAGGGCTGGTTGGAGGTCGTTCTGCCTTTCTTGAAGAGGTGATAAAGGGATGCTGGAAATCTACACTTCAATGGCATCAGGTGACAATGACGATACTCATTCACCAATCAGAATGAAGTGTGACAAAAGAGTGACAAAGGACCGCTATGAGAAAGGAGCAGGTATGAAGGGAGCGACATGGTATGATGCACACATCTAAGGGAAAATAATAGAGACCGTCTATCGCACCGCTAGGCTGGTGCTTGCGCTCTACTCCGCCTCCTTACAAATCTCCCCCTAGTCCCGCCCTCACAAGCAAAAGAGCTTACTCGACTTCTTCCTATTCACCTCCTCCAACCTCGCCTCAAGATCCCTAGCAGCCTTCTCCTTTGCCATCCTCTCTGCTCGAATCTTTTGCTCATAGTCCTGCTTCTCTACCAATGTGCTGCTCCTCACACTATCCACCTCCTTCTGCGAAGCCTGTAATTGCGTTCGCAGATCCTCCGTTTGAGAGGCATAGCGATCGCGTTCCCGTGTAACTTCGCCGAGCTGCACGCGCGACTTGCGCAAGTTGCGCTCCGAGTCATTCAACGCGGCCTCGAGGGTGGTGACCAGATCGATGTTGGCCTGCAGATCGGCCTCGCAGTGCGAGAGCTGCTTGGCCAGCTGCCTGAGCTCCTCGCCCTGCTCCGTGAGGAGCTTCTTGGCCTCTTGGCTGCCAAGGTTGTTCAGATTGATGCTGGCCATGGAGGTGTGTCTGGATCCGCCGGAGGAAGAGCGAGTCAAGGCGCTCGTGCCAATGGTACCAGTAGGCGTTGTGGGTCCTGGTGACTCGGCCCTTGTCATCAGAGAGGAGAGGGATGTGCGGGCAGCCAGAGGAATCGAACTGCGAGGCAGCGTTCCACCAGCACCACTGCCAGACGTAGGTGGAGTGGGAGGCGGTGGAACCTTGGGAGGAGGGGTGGGCGGTGGCATTGATCTCCGACCAACCATAGCGGGGGTGCCTACAGGTGTAGATGGGCCAGGTGAGGATACGGTAGTATCGCCCAGTGTGACATCGGCGTCCTGTTCCTCGCTGAGACGCGGAAGGAAGCTCTTTCCACCCGCAGCATCCTCTTGCAGATCCCGCAATTGCTGCTCCAGCTTCGTTCGCTCTTCCGTGATGGCCTGCACCTCATTCTTACTGCGCTGCAGCTCCGTCTTTAGGTTCGTCAGGTTGTGCCTGTAGGTCACCATCTCCCTTCGGAGCTCAGCCGCCTCGGCTTTGAATTCCTCTGCTTGGTTGTCGCCGCCTTCGGAACGGAGGCGATTGAGCTCCTCGACAAGCTCGTCTCTTTCAGCAGAAACGCTGGTGAGCGCGTCCTCCAGAATGACCAGAGCGTCGCCTGTCTCCATCAGCTCGTTTCGCAGACCGTCAACGTCCACGAATTTGCCATTCACATCGTACAGGCCAGAAAGACGGCGAGATAATGACGCGACTTCCTGTTCGTGCGCCTGGCGGAGAGACTCGAGTTTGGCTTCATGTTCCTCCATCATGCGTTGCCTCTCTGTTTGATGAAGGTTGTGGACATCAGCCAGCATACGATGGCGCTCGGCATTTGCTTTTGCCTCGAGGCTGGCAAGGGCAGCCCGGTGCTCAGAGTCAACGGTGGCTGCAGAATCGGTGGACGAGCGAAGATCCTTGGCCACAGCAGCTGCAGTGGCAGCAATTCCAGCTTCTGCTTCCACGCGGTGCTTGGCGAAGGCTTGTTCGTGCTGCAGCTTCGACTCAGCGAGAGCTTCTTCGTGTTGGCTCTTCAGGTCAGCGAGGGCCTTCTCATGTTCGTGCACCTTTGCCTGCATCTGATTCGTCAACTCTGCGAGACTTGCTTGATGTGCCGCGTCTCTCTCAGCCAGCTGACTGCTCAACGCTTGTGCATGCTCTTCCTCCAGAGTGGTGAGCTGCTGGTCAAGTAGACTTCGCAGATCCGCAACAGCAGCATCCTTTTCGGATAAAATACGAGCAAGAGCCGCTTCATGCGCTTCTTGAGCCTGTTGCAAAGCGGCGCCTTGAGCGCTCCTGCTTGACGCGTCAGCCTCGGAGTGTTCCCCGATCAGCTTGTCGGTGATACTCTGGTGATCCGCCTTTGCCGTCTCCAACGCTGTCTGATGATCGGCCTTCAAGGACTTCAGGGCAGTCTCATGTTGAGCGGTTGTCCTCTCTAGTGCCGTTTCGTGCTCTGTCTTCAACGAGTCCAGTACAAGCTGATGCTCTGCCCTCTTTGTTGCCAGTGCTGCCAGATGCTCCGCCTTCATCTGATGCAGATTTGTCTGATGCTCCGCCCCGTTCGCCTCGAGTGCAGCCTGTCCCTGTGCCTTTGCCGACTCCAGGGCACTCTGATGCTCCGCCTTCATCGAGTCCATAGCGGCTAGATGCTCTGCCCTTGCGCCTTCAAGAGCAGACTGGTGCTCCTCAGTCAGTCGTGCTACTGCTGCTGCGGCTGCACCTTCCGCTTCCTTCTCCTGATCTGACAAATCTCCATCTACTGGAATGGCGGCGGGCGCGTTGGGCGCCTCGACTTGCAGGGAGGCCTGGTCGCTGATCGCTTTGAGCTTCTCTTCGAAAGCGCGCTCCCGCTGCGTTAGCTCATCTTGGCTGTCGGCAAGGGCCTGGCGGAGCTGCTGGACCTCCTGAGCCATCATCGTGCTGTCGCGATCCTGAGAGGGAGCGGACTGAGATGGCTGGTCTTCCTTGACGATGGTGACATCGGCCTCCTTGTCGTTCTTAGCAAGAGCAGCCAGCTGCTCCTTGAGCCTCTCATTCTCCGCCGCAAGATCAGCAGACTGAACCTCCGCTGTCTTCTGGAGCGTCTCGCTCATCTGTCTCTCCGCCTCGAGCAGGGCCGCAAGCTCATCCGTCTTGCCTCGATGCAGCTCTTCCTGGTGCGCCATCGCCCTCAGCAGCTCATCGATTCGACTGGTGTCCGTACTCCTGACCGCCGTCGAGGGAAGCGAGCCGTTTTCGGATTCTTTGCTCGAGCCGGCAAAATACTGCCCAGGCCCTTCAATGGCGTCGCGGTCGAGAGCAGGCGTAAAGAAGGCTTGGGGGTAGTCGGTCAACGTAGGAGAGACGCCTCCTGCGCCCAACAAGTTCATGTTTGGCTCAGCGGGCTTGAGGTCTCTGGCGATCTCGCTCTCATCGACAACGGGCTCAGTGGTTGGACCGATGATATTGAGGCCGACCACAGGCGTCGAAGCAGAATTGCTTCCTTCGGCATCCCTGCTCTTCAGAGCCGCTTGGAGACTGGCAATCTCCGCCTCTCGCTTCTTGAGGACCTCCTGCAAGGACATGAGGCCCTTTTCCAGCATGGCATTCTTCCTATCATAGCTCGCCGGTGACCTTCCTTCGAGCTGCTTTCCACCAGGGGATTGCTGCGTCATCGTCGGCGACGGCGGTACCGAAAAGGAGATTGTCGATGATCCGGAAAGCGATAGTGGTCGAGGAGCTCTGCTGCCGGTGCTGATGCTGTTGCTGCGACTGGCTATAGCAGTGGAAGAAGTGGCCGAAGAGAGCTCCTGCGATAAAGACTGTGACAAGGAGCGCGGTCTTTCCCGCCCAGACGGTGAGTCTGGGCCTCCCTGTCGCGGGTTGTACCCAAAAAAAGAGCTCGCTCTTCTATTAAGGGTCAGTTGTTCGTCTGCTCTCGATGGCGAGTCCTCACCGTTGGAACGGTGAGGAATGTACTGCATCGAGCCTCGCCGGCTCAAGTTGGGTCGAGGAGAAAAGTCAGAGTCGACTGAAGCCAGTAGCTCCTCTCGAGGTTCCGAGAAGCCTGCTTCCGAAGATGGCCTTTGATTCTCGGGAGCGAAGCTCGAGATCTTTGCCTCTGAGATCTGGAGCTGGAGTTTCTGGAGCTGCTCTAGAGTCTCCTGATGCTTGACATTGATCGCTTCTAGCTCGTCCTTGGCCTGCTTTTCGCCCTCACGGCTGCTCTGCGCTTGTTGACGCAGGGCTTCAAGTTCACTTTCAATCGAAGGCGAAGGGACTTTGATCTCTTCGTGATTTTCGTTGGCCAGCGAGGGTTCCCCATTTGGCACAGCCTGTGATGCATCTCGAGCCTCGCCAGCGGTGCTTGCAGCAATAGCAGCCTCGAGCTCCCGGATCTTGTCCTCCAAGGTTCCGCGATGTAGCTCATGAGCAGCAGCAGCATCATTGAGACGGCCTCTTTCCTTGACGACCATGTCATGCTCCCCCTTGAGAGCGTCCATCTCAGCTCGCAGCTCTAGATTGGACTGCTCGCTCCTCTGGAAATCCTCCATGATCGCCTTGGTCTGCTCGTCATTATTCAGTGCTTCAATGCGCTGCTGCAGCTCCTTGTACGCCTCGTCTCGACGCTCGACGTCCTTCTCCAGGCGCTCAACTTGAGCCGTAAGCGTCACGACACTCTCATCTGCCTTTGCGAGTCTCTCCTCAAGACCCTTGATGTACAGCTCTCTGCTAACCTCACCTTCCTTCATCTTCACCATTTCCTTCTTGAGCTCCACGGACGCCTCTGCCTCACCGGCGTCCTTGCCAGAGAAGGACTGCAGACGTGCTTCAAGATCACGCGCATACTCCTCTGTAGCGGTCTCTCGAGTTTGCACTTTTGCCAGACGAGCTTGCAGCTCGACGATCGTCGTCTCACGAGCCTCGAGCTGTTGCTCAACATTCAGCATGCGCTGTTCCTGTTGAGAGACAGTGTTCTCGAGCTCGTAGACCACTTCCTCGGTATGGCTCAATGCAGCCTTCATGAGGTTGCACTTGTTCTCCAGATCCTCAATTGCCCGCTCATACTCGATGATGATGGGCTCAGCAGCTGCGAGGAAGGCCTTGTCATCATCTTCCGCAGAGCCTCTGTGCTGCAACTTGGTCAGCTCGACGGTGAGCTGGGCTAGCTTCTGGCTGATCTCAGTGTATTTGCCCTGCCACAGCATCACTTCCTTGTTCTCCAAGGCCTTCAGGGAGGCAACGTCGCCACTACCTTTGGCACCTTTGAGGATGCCGAGCTCTTTGCGTAGTCGCGTCACTGTCATCTGCAGGTAGGAGATGTCGTCCCAGCCCATCTCCACTGCGCCCTGCTCGACCTTGTTTTTGATGTTGCGAGCCCGGTTGGCATACTGAAGAGTATTGATCGTCTCACCCACGTTGTATTCCGTCGGGGCTACACAGGCGATCATCAGCGTGTGCGCATTACCTCCCAGACTGTCCTGCAATAGTCTAGTCAGTTTCGAGTCTCGATAAGGAACATGCGTCGTCCTCTTGGCCTTTGAAGGATCGCCAAGGGCAGAGATGACATTGCCCAGAGCATGCAGTCCAGCGTTGATCGAGATCCCCTCCTTTGCACGATCACCTGCAGCATTAGTCCGCTTGAGCCTTTCCGAACCTGCCAGATCCACAAAGTGGAACTTGGACGTGACAATCTGCCAGCTACCATCAGCTGACCCCGCAGTCGGCGTCCCTGGTTGAGGCGTGGTGCTCCTGGAGTTGAGCGAGCTCGTGGGACGACCACCAAGCGAGGCCCTCCCAGAGCTGTGTACAGCAGGAGATTGCGCGCGGAGCCCACCAGGCATCATCGAGACTGGCCGTGGGATACCCGACGACGTCGAACGTCCTGTAGGAGTGGTCCTGCCACTGGGCGTACTCCTACCGCCGGTGAGGTAGCTAGAGGCAGCAGTAGGAGGAGGAGGAGGACCCGTCCCGACCCACCGCTGCTGTGTTAAGGTGAGCGAGAAGATGGCGTGAGACCGTGAAGACTGGGCGTTCATATCAGTTTCGTTGGTCCTTCGAATAGAAGAACCTTGTAGCAAGAGGTTCATCACATCTGTGACGCCTTGAACCTTCGCCTCTCGCAGCCCACTCCAAAGAATATTCCCAGCCTTGTCCTCTCTGATTTGAACGAGCGGTCGAGCGCCTCCTTCACTGTCGCCAAGCAGATCGATGAGCTCTTCATTGTAAATCTCGATGAAGCTAGCCTTGGCCGAATACGAGATGGCTCCCGTCTTGCGCTGACTTTGCTTGACTTGATTGAAGATTTCTGCTACAGCTCTTGGGATGATTCCGATCTGAGGGTCAATCGCCTGACCAGCGACTAGCGATTCGAAGTCGACGTCGGCTGTACTTGTACCCATGGTAAAGGACTTTCCACTTGAAGTCTGCCCGTAGGCAAGGATTGTCGCATTGTATCCATCCAGAAAGTGTGTGATGAGAGGCTGGGCTACTGCATATACTTGCTCCTGCCCATCCTCTTGCCCTAGGACCCTATCGAAAGTCCACGCTTGTCTTTTGATCCCTCCAGAGGTACTCGCAAGGGCGTCCGGAGGTCCTGTGGAAGGCTCAACTTGAACGGAGCTCGAAGAGGTAGGGACTACCACGGCTCTTTGCCATCGAGGAGCAATCGTAGCCTCATCGTGCGAGTTTAGCGGACGAACACGGACAGCTAGAGAGCCAGTCACGAATGATGAGGAAAGGAAGAGCTTAGCACTTAATCGAGCCACCCCTCCGCCTTGCATGACGCTCGTGTGTACTCACCAACCTGGACCGAAGTAGTATTTGCTCCTGCCGTTGCTCCTGCTCCATCTTGGCTACTCTGCTGATGCTGATGCTGCGCTGTCGACCCTCCCAATGACAAAGAAGAAGACGCCGAAGTCGCTCCCTGGCCATTGTGTCCCATGGACAGTCTTGGACGAGCAGCCGACATGGTGGAAGCCAGACAGGGACGAACTTCCCGAGAAGCTCGGTTGATGAAGCTGCCAGACCCTCTTCAGGGGTGCGCCCGAGCCTATACTGTGCTCAGGGGCGGTCGTGTCCAGAATCAGGCAGCAACTCAAGCTGTGATTGAAGTTCCACTATGAGTAGGCAGCGAGAGCTGTGTGTGGGTATGTTGTGTATCGCGAGACAGAGTAGAGAGATCTGTGCTCCTCTCAACTCGTGTAGGTGTGTATGACCGTCGGATGTCTCGGTCGTTTGTACGAGATGGAGATGGAGGGTCCAAGCGGGGGATGTATCTGCCTCTCCTGCTCTTGCTCAACTCTCAGCGAAGCCCTGTGAGGTGACAACGTACGAGTAGCAAGACTGTTAGTCCACTCCCCAAGCGCAGCAGCAAACCAAACGGGAGAGATCTAGCTAGCGCCGTTGTCCCCTCAGAACTCGGAAAGGAAGAGGATGGGGCCGGGATGGGGTAGAGGCAAGGGGCAAGGCAAGGTACAGTACTCTAAATAGGAGGGCAAAAGATTGAAGCGGAGCCAGTGCGCCGGAAGTGGGGACGTGTTGGTCTCGCAAAAGGCACGCAGCCTTGCAGCCTTGCAGCCTTGCAGCAGCAGCAGCGCCCAAGCGCCATTGTGAGCGCAGCACAGATACGCCGGCTTCATGACGCCCTCTACAATCAGATGCTCAGGAGCTAAGGTGGAAGGGGGGATTGTAATTGCTGGTTTGGATGAGTGTGAGGCGGGGGAAAGAGGGGAAATGAGGGCGCACTTGGGCGTCGTTGGGACAGGTAGGGGACAGGGAGGGGAAGAGGGGGCGATAAGTGGATGAAGAGGGGTTGGAAGATGGGGATTACAGGCGAACGAGCGAGAGTATATGAGCATACTCTGAGCAGACAATTTGCGGTACGGGCTACGCCCGAGTGAGGGAGTGGAGAGGTGTCAGACCCTGTTGAAGAAACTGACGTGGGATACTCTTGGAACGAGCACTTGGCGACTTTCGCGCGTCATCTGCTCTTGGGAGCATGTCCAGGCGACACGACCGAAAGGTGGTGGTTGCCTGAAGGGAGGAAGACGATCGCGACGATCGAAGGTCGTCAGGCTGGATGCCGAGGATGCAAAGCATTCAGTGGCGATTGCGAGGTCGTAGAGGGGGGAGTCGAGGGGCAGCAGGTGAGCCTTGTGAGCTTGATGCATGCGAAAAAGCCGAGGCCAGTGTTGGATGGTCCCAAAGTGGGGACATGATCATGATCAGGAGGTGAAATTGAGCGCAATGCGCGACGAGTCTTGTGTGAAAGGCGAGACCTTCTGACGGTGCTTTACATTGGCGCACACGTGTTGTCAGGAGGTCAAGTCTGGATGCGAAGGGGCGAAGGAACCGAAACTGAGGGCGGATTGAGGACGTCTTCGCTGCGCTTCTGGCGAAATTGTAGACGTTTCTTTGACACTGTGGAGTGCTGATGGCGGAATGGGACTGAGCCAAATGCTCACAGCGTTTCGAAAGAGAGCGTGCGGCGACGAGGAGATTGGAAAGCTGTTCTAGGATACGGTGAAGATCTTGGCGAGGAGAGCAAAGCAGGGGCCGACTATGGTTGGAGGTCCCACAGCGATGCAACTGGCCGTAAGAAGCATCGCCTCGACTAAGCCTGAGCCGAGGGAGGAGCGCCAGCGCCGCCTCCACCCCCTGGACCTCTTCTTTGACCGCGGTGAGCTACGCTTTGAGTGAAGTTCTGGCTCTGAGGAATAGCGTTGGCGTGCATGGCAGCCTGCGTAGGTGGAATGACCGGCATACCGGCCTGATTGGCCTGTCCGTTCTGCCTCTTCTGGTTGCCCCGCTGCTGCTGCTGCTGCTCTTGCTGCTCAGCGGACTGGATCAGAGATGGAGCGACGTAAAGCTTCTTGTCGATCTGCGACGGGATCGGCTGAATCTCGGTTCCGAGCTCTTGTTCGATCCGGTAAAGGTTGAAGCGGTCCTCGTAGGTGATCAGATTGATTGCTAGACCCAGGTGACCAAATCGACCGGATCGACCGATGCGGTGAAGGTAGGTCTCTGCGTTCTTGGGGAAGTCGAAGTTGATGACGACGTTGACCGCTTGAATATCGATACCTCGGGTGAGGAGGTCGGAGCAGACGAGGTTTCGGCATGCGCCATTTCGGAAGTCGTGGAAGACGCGGTTACGGTGGGCCTGGAGCATCTTGGCATGTGAGTAGAAACAGGAGTAGCCAAGCTCGGTGATCTTCTTGGCGAGAAGCTCGACTCGGTTCGTCGAATTACAGAAGATGATAGACTGGTTGATTTGCAGACGAGAGAAGAGGGTATTGAGGCAGTGGACCTTCTGGCGTTCCTCGACGAATGCATAGTATTGAGTGACACCACGGAGTGTGAGTTCGTCCATGAGGTTGATCTCGTACGGCTTGACCATGTGCTTGTCCTTGAAGTCCTTTACGATGAGAGGGAAAGTAGCGCTGAACAGCATTACTTGCCTTTCCTTTGGCAGTAGTCCCAAGAGCTGTTCCATGACGGGTGTGAATTCAGGTGAAAGGAGCTTATCGGCCTCGTCCATGACAAAGGTCCCACATTCGCTAAGGTCTGCCAGTCCTTTGCCTGCCAAGTCCAAGATTCTTCCGGGGGTGCCCACGAGCACATGCACGGTCTGGTTCAGTCGCAAGATATCGTCCTTGAGCGTCGTTCCTCCTGTCGTGACCATGATCTCCACACCAAGATGCTTTCCTAGCGTCTTTGCAACTTGTGATGTCTGTAGTGCCAGCTCACGAGTCGGCACCAGCAGTACGGCCTGGATCTTGTTCTTCTTCGGGTTCAGTCGCTCCAACGAAGGAATGACATACGCTGCCGTCTTTCCTGTTCCATTCTTTGCTCTGGCCAGGATGTCTCTGCCAGTGAGGGCGATGGGGATGGCCTCTTCCTGGATCGGTGAGGGCTTTTCGAACCCTGCCTCAAAGATACCCATTAGCAGTTCCCTCTTGAGGAAATAGTCCTCGAAATCGTTTCCCTTTGTTTTGAGCACATCGTCTGTCTGTGGCCTCTCGTCCCGTGTGATCTTGGCTGTAATCTCAGCCTTCCATTGTGCTTCACTTTGACCTGGTGCAGGCCCTGATGTCGACATTGTGAGGGAAGGGAAGGGATCAGGGGTAAAGGGGGAGGGGGAGACTCTGGTGCGTAGTTTTGAGGTTCAGAGAGGACTGATGGTGGTGATGACCTGGTGCGTCAGAGCGTAGGTTGTAGACGTGGCCAATACTGCGCTCGAAGTATGCGGGCGGCAGGGTCGAGGTGTTCGGTGGACCTAGATGGTGATGAGCTCTAGGCAGGTAGGAGATTGTAGTTAGGTGAAAAGGTGGTGATAATGGTTGCGTGTGTTTGATGATTGATTGAGCGAGCTGGAGATCTGAGATGTGCGTGTAGTATCCAGTCCGAGTGTTGTAGAGTGAAACTGTCTCAGATCGGAGCTCGATGCGAGGTGATGGTGGTGATGGTTCAAGGATGGCTGGTTGGGTTGGTAGGATGGGCTGAGACGGACGTCCTTTGTGCTTCTGATGCGCCTCTGAGGGTTTGGCGGAGACGCACGCCGTCGAGTGCAGCAGCCAGCCAACGGCCACAGAGCAATCAATCGTCTCTGCGCGGCGCCAAGGAGCGCCTCCGTCTGGCCTCAGCCTGCCTGGCCCAAGCGCAAGGCTGCAGTGCAGTGCAGGGGAGATGCTACCGTAGACTACCGTACTCTACTCTGTGCCCGGCCTGCTACTCGCTACTCGCTTCCTCGTCCGTACGCTTCCCTCAGCGCCATGATCATACGTAGAGTCAGGGGGCTGTTCCCACTAGCAGAGCCGGCAAAGGCGCTTCGTAGAAGCTTCCATGCAAGCCCTCGAGCTGCCGCTTCTGCACCCCCTCCAGAGTCACCGGGCAAGGCACGCAGCAGAAGTGACAGAGACGATGACGGTCAAGATGGCGGAGCGACAGGGAGGTTGAGAGGCATCTTGAAGTGGGTACTAGCTGGGCCAAAGGTATGCTGACTGCCATGTGCTCGGAAGCTCACTCACACCCCTGTACCGTCCCGACCCGCTCTTATAGCTCGACTGCTGCCGAGGCAGCTCTGGGAGCTTCTGCCGGTGTCATTCTGCTCGGTCTAGCGGGCATGTACTACCACTCCTGGTACAAGAAGCAAATCCTCGTCAAGATGGAAAAGGCCTTCGACCCAGGCTATGACCCCGTCTTGGCACTTGCCCAATCCAGTGCAGGGGCTCAACAGGGTCAGCTAGCATACGTACACGTAGAAGATCGAGTCGAGGATCTGCTTCTACGCAAGATCTTGCGAGGCGAAGAGAGGGGGAGATACTTTTTGGTACTGGGACCGAAAGGATCGGGCAAGACCACTTCCCTCATACAGGCCATGCAGTCGATTCAAGCAGATGGAGTCGCCTTCTTCGAAGCTCACCCGGACCCATCCATCGTCGTGGACCGCTTCTCCGAGTCGATCAACTATGCAATGTACAGAGACTTTCTGGGCAACCTCGTCGGACTCAACGATATGTCCGGCATGAGCACATTTCAGATGCTGGAGCGGGCGCTTCACAAGCTTGAAGCAGCTCTGATTCGTAGGCGGCAAAGGACAGTGAGTTGACGCAGAGGACAAGGCCCGCACATCTAGGGCAGCTCAGACAATTAACTTTTCGGCCTACTTCTCTCACATCCTTCTCTCAACAGGGAAAGCCAGCAGTGATTATTATGAACTCAGCTCACCTAGTCGGTCACGAAGACGAGGGCAAGAGGCTCCTGACTGTACTACAACAGCGCGCAGAAAAGTGGGCCTCGGCGGGCACTGCCACCTTCATCTTCACGAGTAACGACTACTTTGTCTACGACTTGCTACGGCGGAACTCGAACCGGATGGATACGCTGACCTTCAAAGACCTCTCTCAGAAGCAGAGTCTCGAAGTGGTGAGTACACAGAGGGCGAGGCGATGGCAAGTAATATGCTGACAATTCCGTCGAACGTCGTCGATTGCTCCAGCTGCGATCTTGTCGCGAACAGTACTGGTTGGAAGATCCCTCTTCTCACAATGAAGCAGACCTCGATGCAGTCTACCGGATCAGCGGCGGCCGCCTCTCACTCCTGAACAAGCTATCAAGACGCAAGAACATGCTCCGCGCAGCACACCAGCTAGTGGAAGACGATATGCAATTCCTCCTTTCCAAGACGGGCATCATCGAAGATCATGACGACGATGTGATGGACGAGCAAAAGTGGTCCACGTGTTCATGGCTACTCTTTGTCGAGCTCGCGAAGCGTCAAAAGGCACTAGAGGAAGAGATTGCAAGCAGAGCGTCTAGCTTGCCCTCATCCTCGGTTCCCTCGCTGTCCGCCATAAAGCCAGATTCCACTGAAGATGCAGACGAGGCAGGTCCTCCTCGTGTGACAGAGTCCGCCCTGACAGACCCCACTCAGGATCTAGAAGCAGATGTGCCATTAGCCAACGACGTTCCCAATCCAAGTCTCACCTGGGGTGAAGTTCGTCAAGTAATGACCCGTCCAGATTTTGTTCAACAGCTCGACCACCTAAATCTTATCCACATCGACAAGCACCATCACATCCGTGCCGACTCGATGCCCCTCTTGCGTGCCTTTCAAAAGGTCCTCGAGGAAGAGGAAGACTTTGAAGGCAAGCTTGAACGGGTCATGGATCGGGTTAGTGCAATTGAATCTTTGCTTAGGACAAAGGAGTTGGTATGGAAGGAGCAGGGGCCGGCGGGCAAGTCCATTGTTAGGAAGGACGCAAAGGGGAGGGAAATGGAGAGCTGGTTCTTCCTTGGTGGTGATGAGCGATTGGGAAGGGAGGAGGAGGGTGGGGAAGCAGCGGGGGCGTAGAAGGCGGAGGGGGGATAGAGGGACAGACTTTTCCAAAATCAATACCAGGGCTGTCAGAAGAGCCAGCAGGCGGACAATTACTCGGCTGTGCCAGTCACGAGAAGACGATCAGAATATAATGCATGACAATTTCTACCTCAAGGAGCCAGTGTGAGGGATACAGTACATAAAAAGGAGGGTGGGACATAGCAGCGGTCTTCCATCTAGACTTGCGTTGAATCCTATTTCGCTTTTGGGGGGAGTTTTGGACAATGACACATGTACAAGTCTCAAGTCTCAAGTCTCAGTTGGTGGGGGTACCACACCGACCTCCTCTCCCTCCTCTCCAGGGATCGTCTCAACAGTGTCAAGCTCCTGGAGTGCCTCCTTGATAATCTCGAAACCCCTCTGGACTTGCTCCTCAGTAATGACCAAAGGTGGAGAGAGACGAACAATGTTGACGTGTGTGGGCTTGCAGAGGACTCCCTTTGACTTGAGGAGCAGACAGAGTTGCCATGCAGAGCGCTTCCTCTGACTCTTGCTCGAGTCAATGACAATGGCATTGAACAGTCCACGACCGCGGACTTCTACGAGCATGGGAGCTTGACCAGAGTGTTGCAGTTGAGTGAGGTCAGAGCGGAACTTGGCACCCAGCGTCTCGGCACGCTCGCAGAGCTTCTCCTCTACCAGCACGTCAAGGGCTGCTTCAGCGACGGCGCAGCCCAGGGGGTTACCACCGTAGGTCGATCCGTGCTCTCCCGGCTTGATGGTAAGCATCACCTCCTTGTCGGCCAAGACGGCAGAGACGGGGTAGACACCGCCGGAGAGGGCCTTACCGAGGGTGATCATGTCAGGACGGATGCCCTCGTGCTCAACAGCGAGCATCTTACCCGTTCGTCCCAGACCAGTCTGGATCTCATCACAGATTAGCAGCACCTTGTGCTTGGTGCACAGGTCTCGTACACGCTGCAGGTAGCCAGCAGGGGGGATAACGATACCGGCTTCTCCCTGGATGGGCTCAACGAGGAAGGCAGCAACGTCCTTGCCGTGCTTGTCGAGGACGGCCTCGAGGTCGTCAGCGTTACCATAGCGGATCTTCATGTCTCCCACACCAGGTCCGACGTTGGCCAGGAAAGGACCGAAGCCGACACGTGACTCGGGGTCGGTGCTCATGGAGACAATGCCCAGGGTTCGGCCGTGGAAGTTGCCTTCGACGGAGAGGACAATGGCCTTGCCGTCTTCAATGCCCTTGACGGCATATCCCCACTTTCGGGCGAGCTTCATGGCAGTCTCGACCGCCTCGGCTCCGGTGTTCATGGGCAGCACCATGTCGTAGCCAAAGAGCTGGGTGACCTTCTTGGCAAATGGACCAAAGGCAGAGTTGTAGAAGGCTCGAGAGGAGAGGGTGAGCTTCTGTGCTTGGGCGACCAGCGCGGCAATGATGCGGGGGTGGCAATGACCCTGGTTGACAGCAGAGTAGGCGGCGAGGAAGTCGATGTACTCGCGTCCTTCTGGGTCCCATACGGAGGCTCCAGAGCCTCGGTCAAAGACGACTGGTAGAGGGTGGTAGCTGGTGAGGAGAGGTGAAGAGGTGTGTCGTTGTCAGTGTTCAGGTCTGCGGATGGTGACCGAAGCTGCTGTTCAAATGTCTGACTCACTTGTGTGCGGCATGGTCGTGCTCCAGTGCAATGGTCTCCTTGCTGGACACTGTCACGGGGTTGGCGGCAGTGGTAGCGGCAGCAATGGCTGTGTTGGCGGCTGCCTTTGCTGCTACACCGATGCTGGCGAGCTTGCTTGTGATCTGAGCAGTGGCACTGGGAGTGTGGGAAGACGATGCGCCATTGGCACCGCCGTCTCCGAGGGCGGATGAGGATGCGGTAGCGATGGGTGCCATGATCGACGGAAAGGGGCGCAGCGGGGCGTGAGGCGTGTGTGTGTGTCTATGTGTGCGTCTGCGTGCGTGCGTGCGTGTGGATGTGCAGCGTCTATTTCAAGCGCTGTAGTGCGGCGTGGTAGAGTCGTCAAGTTCTCACAATGGGGGATGAAGTAGGAGTGTTATAGAGGAAAGGGGAAGCACAAACCTCAGGACGTCTGAGCTGCGTCTTTATAATCCCTCTGCAGTCTCACCCTGGCTGGCCAAGTCTCTGGATGAAAAATGGGGAGGAGGTGTACGGAGGTGCAAGTCAAAGCTGCACCCTCGCACTCGCGGAGGTACAGGCGTGCGGGGTAAGGAATCTGCAGCCCCTGCCCACACGCGCTCCGAGGCCAGCCTGCCCGCCCGCCAAGGCTCATCTCCCGATCCGATCTGCCTCCTGAGCAAACTATCGCGAGATGAGGCAGCTGGAGCTTTTCCCAATCCACGGCTGATAGCAGGCAGAGTCATTACAGTAAGAGGTGTGATGTAAATTGACTCGCAGACGACACCCTGGAGCAGAAGTGCCGGTCCATGAGGCACTGTCGCACTTCAAGGTCACATGCCCCAGGACACTCAGATCCCTTCCGCGCATGCTCCGGCGGGTCCCCATCTCAATCAAGAAGCTCTAGTGGTCGTGTTGAAGTGCAGCGTTCACCTCGGGAGGACATTCGTGGATGACTACGGGCAAGGACTGATGCTCTGACGTCTGCCTTTGTGAACCTAACGTACTCGTGATCCCGTGGTGATTGCTTGGAGGTGCTGCGCCTCCCGGATCCGAGCGGGCTTGGTCGGAAGCCGGGGCGGAGAGGCGCTGTGGCCGTCGGGGTCGATGGTGGGGCGAGGCGCAAGCCTGCATTTGCCGTCACCCAATTCCAATCCCTCGCCTGAGACACGGCGGGCAGAGGCGGGCGTCACAGACGTAGGCCGGGAGCGAAAAAGGGCGCCTCGGAGCACACGCCGGGCGTCTCCCCCCCCCCCCCCCCCCCCCCCCCCCCCCCCCCCCCCCCCCC
>NW_020289914.1:1692787-1749364 GCF_003144135.1 Microstroma glucosiphilum
CCCCCCCCCCCCCCCCCCCACTCCCCTCTACAGAGGGCTCTCCATCCATCACTTGCTACCCATCACAATCCCCTCCCTGACTTCTGTTCAGTACAGCCTGTGCTGCGTTCCTCCTCGCCTTCCTAACGGGACTGTGCTGGTGGAACTCATCACGTGTTGTCCTCTTGCCCCTGTCTCGGCCCGACATCTACCTCTTCGCCAAACGGTTCAATAGGCACCACACACCGTCATCAGGTCCAAGCTGCCTCACCCCCCCGTCAGTCGTTGATAACCGACATCAACGTCACCGTCTTTGCCGTCGCGCTACATTTGCTATTTCCCCCATCGGCTCTTTCCCATTCTCCCCCTCCGCTGCCGAACCTTTCACCGTCACAATGTTGATTCAGTGCCTTTAACCTGCCCGCGCAAAGGGCGCCCGCATATACAAGGTCCCAGCACCATCCTACCTCTTCAAGCAGGACTAGGAACTCATTCGTCGTACTTCGGCTTCAAGGAGTAAGCCGAGTCCACCGTGCCTAGGAATTCCGCAAACGCAAGCCAGGGCTATCTTCGGTTTGCAGCCTTTGCGGGTGCCTTTCGTTGGTGTCTCCCACGCCTCGTCTCAAACCCCTTGTACCTGAGCGCAAACGCTGGTCGTTTGACCCTTTCACTTCGGAAATTGCTTCTACACCGCCAGTGGAGCGAGCTCAAGATACTATAATGTCGCTCGCCCACTCTCCCAGGTCTGCTTCGCCTGCCGTCTCGTCGTACACATTAGAGGAGCCGGGAACAAGCTCAGAGTGTGAAGACGATCCAGACGATCAAATGTCTCTTCTTGCAGCTCAGCCGCGATCGGCTACATGCTCTAGACCTCCTTGTCTCAAGCGCGCCAGTGAGCTCGGCTGTAGTTCCACCAGCGTACAGCCCTCGTTGGCGGCTACGTCGGTTGGACGGCCTGCGGTAGCATCAGTCTTTTCCTTTGCTGCTCCGAGGTCCTTCCCATCTGCACCAGCTTTCAAGCGACAGGTCACCTTCGACGCCGCCCCACCCGAGGCTTTCGTCACCTTTCATCCTGAGGACTACGACCGTACTCAGATCGAAATCACACAAGGAGGATCCGACTTGGATTTGAGACTGCCCACGAAGTGCAAGAGATACAATGGTGAAGGCGGCGAGGAGGAAGAGGAAGCCTCCGAGGTTGAAGATGACGCTTCTGAAGATGGCTCTGCCCGAGGTTCAAGCAGGGACAGTGGCGCCGGTTGGGCCTGTCTCAAAAGTGGATCTGTCGTCGGTTCTGTCGGGGGGACTCTCACCGCTGGCATTCCACGGCCACCAGTCGATCCCTCTGTGGTCAGTCTCCCCGTACACGGCTTCAAGTCCTTCGGCGGGTTTGGGCAACATCCGAAAACGAACCAGGTGGATGAGCATACATCGCAGTCTCTCTCCGACACCATGAGTGACGATGGCATCGGAAGCGATGTCGAGTCGAGTGACAATGGGGCGGCTGCCATGGAGGCCGCTGCTCTTGCTTCAAAATCCCCCAACGTCACACCTCGTGCCAGTCCTCGTATTGTGCCAAGGTGGGCTCGATGCACAGGCTACTTCGATGAGGCCGCCTCAGCCAATACAGACATGGAACACGAAATGCCGTCCGGCCGCCAGCAAGCACCAGAGCTCAAGGACATCACACCGGTTGCCACACCACCCCTTGTCAAAGAAGCACAGTCGCCACAACAAGCGCAACGCCTGATGACTGGGGATCTTGAGATGGCGTCGGAAGGCTCGACTTCTCTCTACGGCTTTCAGGAGATGCACTCGCCAATGGAGGTCGATCAGTCTTCCCCGAATCTGGCGAATAGATCCAGCGATACCGAGACACTGTGGAGCGGTGGATCATCTTCACCTACTCAACGTGGAGATGGCTCCCAGGCTCACCCCTCTGAAGCAAGCCGTTCGACAAAAGGTGGTTCGACCGACGCTGCCGTCACACACAACTCTGAAGGTACACCTGCACAAGGTGAAGTTGTCTCCGCCTTTGCAAGTCTTCACTGCCAGGACAGCAGTGGCGAAGGGCACAGTAGCAGCAACGAGTCGCAAGCTTGCCATTCATCCCCTTCGCCAATGTCTTCACGCTGCTCCAGCACAGATCCGTGGAGCAATCTCAGCAGTGAAGACGAAGGAGCCAGAAGTCCTGCGCATGGTCTTTGGAGTAGCTGCACATCACCTGACATGATGCCTTTCAAGACCGCCACTTCTTCCGAACCGAAAAGCGCACATCTTCACGTCGCTCCAGATCAGTACAGCTCCATCAGCACGGGGGGTGCCGCGCCTCAGACCAAAACATATACGCACTCGCCCAGCATGATGCAGTCTGCCTTCTTCACGGTGCCTGCTGTCGATGATGCAGACGTCTCTGGTGAGGCCATGACCCACAGCAGAGACGGCACCTCTTTGCTATTGCCAGGACCCCAGAAGTCCGTGCTTCGATCAGCGCTCACCCGCCTCGAGGCCGAGATGGCTGGCACCGGCGGCAGCTCTGTGGATCGTAGCGGAGACGTGACTTCGAGCAGCAGCTGCATATCGTCTGGATGCACTTCAGCCGACGAAGACGGTGTCGCCTCAACATCCAGGCTCAGCGCGTCTGGCGCTGGCAAGCCAAGACGTAAATCTTCTCTCTCGTCATCCTTCGGCGAAGAGGCATGCCGAACGAGCGGTGAAGGTGGGAGACGGGAACGAAGATCATCTCGGCCTGGCCATTGCTCAAGGAAGAGTTCTCTGTCCACAGGCCGAGAAGAAGACGAAGGAGGCAGAAGTGGCTCGCACTCTCCGTCCCCCTCTCCGGATACCGAAGAGCCGATGCCATCAAGGAAGCGACATGGCTCAAAGAGCAGCCGATCTGGTTCCGGATCCTCCTCGACAAGAAGCGGTAGCAGCAGTCGGATACGAATGACGAGGGATAGAGAAGAGACAGAAATAGAAGATGAAGGGGCTTTGGGTGGATTCTGAGAAGCGCAAACAACGCGTGTGCCTTTGTACATATGACTCTTTGATGGCGGAAGGGGCTCCTGTGTGGGCGGCCAAGGTGGAAGACCAAAGGTAGTGCGGGACCGGCTCTCGCCGCCACCTCTTTCCTTTGTCCGGCCGTGGGTAGCTCGATCTCATGCTCTGCTTTCCTCCTTCATCTCGTCAATGCCCACACATGCTGTCTTTCATCACGTTGCGTTTGACCAAAAGTGACAGATGAGCCGACTGGCTGCGAGACCGGAGTGCTCGCGTCGAGCGCCCCCGCGACCTCTGCGTGGCTCTTTCCGTCGAGGTGCGCGAAGACACGGTCGCGTCCATTTGAGCGTTGAGCCCGACCAATGACATTCGTGTCCTTGCCCCTCCCAGCCATCCATCGCTGGCCATCATCACCCCCCTTACCCAGCACCTCGCAATGTCCACTCCTAGAGGCAGCAGTGGTGCTGGCAAAGCCTCTTCCCCTGCAGGCGGCAAGGGCACTCTGCTCGGCTTCTTCAGGAAAGTCGATGGCCCAGCACCTGCCCGGGGCCAGGCTAGTAGCACAGCTGATGCTGGCAAGAACACTGCGAGCAGAGTAGCGCCTGTAATGGACAAGGTGACTCAGGCACCGACCGTCAAGAAGCCTCCACAGACTGTCGCTTCTTCGTCAAAGACCTCTGCTGCTTCCAGTTCGACCAAGACTGCCTTTCCCTCTCCACCCTCCTCTACCTCCGGACGATCCGTCTCGCCCGTAGCACCTCGAATCAGCAATGATACCCCCTTTAACAAGAAGATTGGCACGCCCTCGGCCTCAACAGGAGGTACTAGCAGTCCCTTCAAGAGCCCCACGCAGCCTGCATCAGCAAGTAGACCCAGCCGTGAAGGTAGCAAGTCAGCCAGTCGTGGTCTGGTTGGGGTGAACGCTGGGTCCGGGCAGCCAACACCCCCCAGCAGCAGTCCGGCGACTGCGCAGCTGCTTGAAGACGAGGGCCTTGATGAAGAAGATGTCATGCCTTCCTCCAGCAGAGTGAGTGCTAGAATCAATTGGCCAGCAAGCGATCCGGAAGCGCATATATGCTGACATTGGGCTCCTTTTCACTCACAGCGAGTAGCCAAGAAGCGTCCTGCCTACTTCGAGTCGGGCTCGGAAGGTGATGGTGAATCTGACTTTGAGGCGGACGACGACGATGATGACGATGAAGCCTTCTCAGACGCATCCATGTCACCAGCTCCACCCTCACGCAGCCGCCACTCAGCTGCCCCGGTTGCAAAGAAGCCAAAAGCAGCCGCTTCGCGGCCCTCCGCTGTTGCATCATCTTCCAAGCCACCTCCGGTGTCTCGTCCTCCCTTTGCACGAGCCTCAACTTCAGCCACTTCGAACAGCCGAGCCTCTCCAGGTGAAGACGGCACGCCTAAGCCCGCAGGTGGCTCGACTGAATTCGCCTTTCTCAATGACCGCAGAGACATGGACAAGAATCGCCCAGGTGACGCCGACTATGACCCGAGGACGCTGTACATCCCAAACAACGCCTGGAGCACAATGTCAAAATTCGAAAAGCAGTACTTTGAAATCAAGCAATGGAACATGGACACTATCCTCATGTGCCAAAAGGGCAAGTTTTACGAAATGTTCCTCGAGGACGCATACATTGTCCATCGAGAGCTAGATTTGAAGCTGTCGGATCGAGGAAGGATGCCAATGGTCGGAGTACCCGAGGCTTCCTTTGACATGTTTGCGTCCAAGCTGCTCGCCTTGGGCTACAAGATTGGCAGGGTCGATCAGATGGAAACTGCAGTCGGTTTGGGAATGCGGAAAGACAAGGACAAGGCAAAGGGGGTTGGGACTGATATCGTCAGGCGAGAGCTCAGGTGAGTGTATATACTTGGCTTGACGGAAGGAGTGACTCACCTTCCATGCGACTCATCGCGAGTTTTTCCCCTTTCCTTACAACAGACATGTCATGACGACAGGTACAATGATCGAGGGGCTCGAAGACGACCTCGCCAACTACTGTTTGGCCTTGACCGAGACCGTTACAGAAGGCGAAGACGGCAGAGAGGTCGTCGCCTTCGGAGTCTGCATGCTTGACGCAGCCACGAGCGAATTTAGTCTGTCGGAATGGGCTGACGACCAAGCACGAAGCGAGCTTGAGACTCTTCTACGATCTCTCCGCGTCAAGGAAATCATTCACAAGAAGGGACAGCTGTCCAAGAGCACATCGCGGATCATCCGCAACTGCGTTGGCGCAGATTGCCGTATCACCATGCTTCGAGATGGCAAAGAATGGTTCGACGCCGAAGCCACAGACGCTCAGCTGGAGGATCTCTTTGGTGAGGGCAAGGCAGAGCTCCCTCAAGCCATCAGCGCGATGCTCGACAAGGCCGAAGCCATGAACGCTTTGGGAGGTATGTTTGCCTACCTCACCCAGCTCTCACTTCTCGGTGACGTAGCATCTTCAAAGAATTTCAACGTCCTCGACGCTCGACGCTCTGCTGCTGGCCAGCCAATGAAGCTGGATGCAAACACATTGAGCCACCTGTGTGTCCTCCAGAATGAGGATGGCTCTGACACGGGCACACTCCATCGACTGCTCAACCGATGCATCACTCCTTGCGGCAAGCGACTCTTCAAGATTTGGCTCACCCACCCTCTCTCCGAAGCCAAAGCCATCGAGGAGCGTCTGGACGCTGTTGACGATCTTCTGGGCAACTCTGACTTCGAGGATGCATTCTCCCGAATGAGAGGTTTCCCTGACTTTGAGCGGCTAATCCCCAAGGTCCACTCTGGCAAAATTCGTCCCGGCGAGTTCACCCGCCTGCTAAGCAGCTTCAAGAAGCTGACGCCAGAGATTGAGAACCTACTTCAGATGGCCGAAGGCCACGACTTCCGGTCGAAACTGCTCAGAGGGCTCTTAAGTTCTGTTCCCGATGTCGCCACGCTTGCCAACGAGATCGACTCGATGTTCATTGCTGAAGAAGACGGCTCATTCCAGCCTCAGCCAGGTGTCGACGAAGCCTTTGACGAGGCTCAGACGCTCGTTGAGGGTGTTCATGAGCAGCTCGAAGATGAGCTCAGGTCCGCCCGAAAGAAGCTCAAGCTTGGTGCCACTAAGAAGGGCGGCTGCAATTGGAAGCACAAGGGAACCAATGAGATCTATCAGATTGAAGTCCCTCGCAACACAAGGGTTCCCAACGACTGGCTCGAGATCTCCTCTACGAACGACGCTAAAGGCTACTACCCGCCTGAAGTCAAGTCGCTAGTACTGACTCTCAAGGAGTCTCGAGAGACCCGACTTGCTGCCCTCAAGGAATTTCACGCACGTCTCTTCGAAATGTTCAATGCCAATGCGAAGACGTACTTGTCAGCGGTCCGAGCTGTAGGCGAAGTCGACTGCTTGCTCAGCCTAGCTCAGACCTCATATGCAATGGGCGAACCCACCTGCAGACCAACATTTGTGGAGAGCGAGCGAGCTGTCGTCGCCTTTGAAGAGCTGCGACATCCTTGCATTGCCGGATCGACCGACTTCATCGCCAATGACGTCAAGATGGGCGGCGACTCGGCGGAAGTCATCCTGCTGACGGGAGGCAACATGGCAGGAAAGAGTACGACGGCCAGGACTACTGCCACTGGTGTCATCTTGGCGCAGCTGGGTTGCCGAGTCCCTGCTGCCTCAGCCACTCTGGCGCCCGTAGACCGCATCTGCACCCGCATGGGCGCCAACGACCAGATCTTCAAGGGAAGCTCTACTTTCATGGTCGAGATGCAGGAAGCCAGCCGTATCATCAAGGATTGCACACCTCGCTCTCTTGTCATCATGGACGAGCTGGGCAGGGGCACAAGCACCTTTGATGGTCACGCCATCGCTCACGCTGTTCTGCACCACATCATTGCAAGGACTCGCTGTCTCTCCTTCTTTCTGACTCACTACCTGCAATTGGCATACGACTTCGAAGGCTATCCACGCTGCGCAAACAAGCATATGGAGGTCTTGGTCGATGATGAGCGACGAGAGGTCGTCTTTACCTACCGACTCGTCAACGGCGTGGCCGAGTCCTCATACGGAACCCAGGTTGCAGGTCTGGCTGGTGTACCTCGCGAGATCTGCGATCGCGCCAGTGACATTTCTCGAGAATTTGCCGAGGCTACCAAACAGCACCAAGCCGAGCGCACAACGTCTGCGCTGCCCGTCTCGACATTGGGAGACTTTGCGTACCTCTTCCGATTGGGTCAGGGTGCATTGCCACACATTGCCGATCATCTAGGTGATCGAGGCAACGATGGTCAGGTCGCGTCTCAGCTCGAGGTCATCCGTGCACAGCTGCAGCGCATTGGCAGTCGCAATCAGAGCAATGGCGGGGATGGAGATGTGGAAATGCACGATGCGGAAAAGCAGCCGTCTGGGATCTGTACGTAGACCTTCCTCCGTCGTCCTCTATACATGGAGAATCTCAATGTTGACAACTTATCTCTTGTCTGTCCCTCCTCGCCTGCCCTCCCCATCTCCCACTTCTGGTGTACCACAGACGGCAACGGGATCGACAGCACACCGAAGAAAGCAACAGCCGCAGCAGAGCCGACAGCCCCTTCAGCAGCACTCTCTTCATCGTCCAAGCGATCGGCTTCGTATGGTGGTAGCAATGCTCGATATCAAAAGCGACGACTCGCCGAGGGGGGAGATTCAAGTCTACAGACGGGAGAAGAGGGGAGCGAAGACTTTCTCGGCGGTGCCTCTTCCCCCCTTCGTACTCATAGCAGTCCGCTAGCCTCGAAGAGCAGAAAGCAGCAAGCTCGTCTCCCCTTTGGCTCTGCATCGACATCTAGTGCCAACAGCCACAGCAACGGCGCCGGCGAGCAACTCATCCTGGACCTAGGTCAGAAGCTGCAGGTGACGTGCACTGCGTGTCAGATGTCCTACGACAGATCCTCCCCAGAAGACATGGCTCTGCATGTCCGACACCACGATCGCGTCACGCGAGGGGTAGAGTGGACTGGCAAGAACCTGCTGAGAGCGGGAGAAGTGGTGGATGTAGGGAGCTTGCCAGAGGCTAGCCTGGTCAGGGCGCTGGGAAAGGGAGTTTTGACGGTCGCTGCGCGACGGGACAACCAGAGCACTCCACAAATGGGTGGCGCAGGTGGAGCCATGGATGAGCTGGATGCACTCTTGGCCGCCTCGCCTACTTCTTCGGGCAAAAAGAAGAACAATGGCGCAACGGTCCCTCTTCGTATCTTGCGCTACTCCTTTACCGGGACAGCTGGTGGAGCAATCTCGACGGATGCAGGGCAAGCGGATCATCTGGTCGCCAAGAAGCTCCAGGAGGTCAGCACTACCGTCGATGAAGCCCTTGGTGCGGCACCTCTTGACGAGGAGACGAGGAGACGTCGCGGACCCAAAATGTTCCTCGCAATCGTCGCAGGCAGGGTGGTGGGAGCGGCCGTTACGGGAGCTGTACCTCCAGGCTCGGCTCGGAGGGTAGTAGACATCGCAGAAGGCACCGATAACGGCAGCAAGTCCAGCGCTGAGGGCAAGGACGTCGATTCGAATTCCACCGCCACTTCGACCTCTCAGGCCTTTGCCAGCTCAGGAGACGCCATCTTCCTCTCCTCTCAGCCCCTTCCCAAATACCAGCCGGCCCCAATCCTAGGCGTACACCGCATCTACGTCCTCCCCTCTCTCCGTCGTCTTGGCGTGGGCAGCCGCCTCCTCGATGCCGTACTGGAGCACTCGGTGTACGGGCAGAATGCAGAGGCCCTCTTGCGACAATTTGGTGGGAGAAAGGGAAATGTCGTTGCGTTCAGCCAACCGACGGAAGCGGGAAGGAGATTGGCGGAGAGGTGGTTGATGCAGGGGAGTGGCCAGAGAAGGGAAGCGGGAGGGGGAGGGGGTGCGACTACCAATGGAGGCGGGGAGCGAGCGTCTGGATTGATCGTCTTCCAGGAGGAGTAGGAGGATGCGGATGGGCGATGAGAAGAACGTTTCTTTTGTACTGTTGTCAATAGCTTCTCCCGAGCGCATTCAATCAATGTCAAATAATGCCAATGTTTACTTCCCCTCGTCTTGTATGACATGGCAAGGATCTACCCGCCCTGCGGTGACTCATCTTCCCATCGCTACCCACATCTCTGGATGTTCCACCCACCACTTCCACTCTTTCACGAACGCAGCCAGCTCCGTGCCCTGCAAGACTCGATGGTCTCCCGCAAACGTCACCGGCGCGAGCAGACGAGGGACCATGTAAGGCTCCTGTGTCGTCAGTGTTGTAGCTGTAGCGAGTGGTGTTGAAGTGGTAGAGAAGGCCAGAGAGGGGTCGTCCGACCAGCGGAAACCCCTCTTGACGGCGCATACCGCTCCTATCGCCAGCTCTCCCGTGGGTGGAAGCACAGGTGAGGCGCCTGTCCCACAGCCGAGCGAGCCGATATTGCTCAGGATCAATGTGCCCCCTTCTATGCCCGCAGATGGGCCGCTCATGCCCTCGAGGTCTACCCTGCTCAGTCCTGAAGGACTCCTGGCCAAATTCTGCAATCTACTCAACTCGCGTGCCAAATCCTGTACGGAGTGCTCCTCTACGCCGCGGATGACGGGGGTGAGGAGGCCAGAGGGAGTGCTCAGGGCAAAGCCTATATCGTGTGATTTGCGTGGACCGATTAGGCGGGCGGAACTTGCGAGGGATGAGTAGCGTTCGGTGGGTGTGTCCGAGGAGGAGGAAGAGGAAGAAGAAGGGAGGGAGAGCTTGCTTCTGAAGAGCGGGTGGGAGCTCATGGCGTGTGAGAGGGCCTTGAGCAGGAACGGCAAAAGCGTGAGCTTCTGTGGAGCTGCTGCTACTTCTTCTCCCACTTCTTGCCCTTGTGTTTTGCTTGCTGCTGCCTGCCGTAGCAACAAGCCGCGGTTGATCTTCAGCCGCAAAGCCTCCAGATCCGTCACGTCTAGCTCCTCGGAAAAGGTAAAGTGAGGAATATGAGTGGAGAGGGACAGTGACTTGAACATTGCCTTGCGGATACCCGTCAGAGGCTGGGAGGCTGGTGCAGCCCTGTCTGCCGTAGCGCTCGTCGAGGCAGTAGAAGCAGACGCAAGGCTTGCACGCGTCTGAACGTTGTCGCTTGCGAGGCTCTTCTCACCCGGCACGTCCTTGCCTCTGAGGTGGAAGTCTCCCGCGTCGTCCCCATCCAAGTCCACTGAGCCTCTGCTCGAGCTAGCACCATTGTCGCCCCTCTGTATCCTGCCTAGATGGACAAGCACGTCCTCCCTTGTCACCCTGCCTTCCTTCCCCGTGCCAGCAATCTGCGCCAGATCAAGATTGTGCTCCTTGCACAGCCAGCGTACGGCTGGAGTTGCAAGAGTTTGGAGGTGCTCCTGCCGGGAAGTGGGCCGAGGCTGTGCTTCGCGAGAAGAGGAGGCGGAGGAGGAGGAAGTGGAAAGAGCAGCCGCCTTATCCACATTGTCATCGAGCGGGTGAGGCCGCCTTGTCGGAGCAGAGGTCTGCTCAGGAGGACTACTAGTATGCGCAGCAACTTGCTGCAACGGCTGCTCCTTCTCCTCTACCTGCACCATTCCAGCTTGCTCCCCTTCTCCCTCCCCTTCCTCAACCCAAATCGCACAAAGTTCCCCACCAACCTTCATGACCTCCCCCTCCTTGGCCCCCAACCTCTCCACCACACCCGTATAGCGACTAGTAATCTCCACTGAGGCTTTATCGCTCTGTACTTCGCAGAGGCGTTGGAATTCCTCGATGGAGGAGCCAGGACGGACGTGCCATTGCAGGACTTCGACTTCGCTGATGCCTTCGCCGATGTCGGCTAGGGGGAGGGACTGGAGGGTGCGTGAGGGGTGAGGGGTGCTTGAGAAGGAGCGGGAGCGAGGGGTAGGGCGAATAAGGAGGCCCTGCGGTTTGTAGCTTTGCCCTGGCCTCGTGAGTAAGGAGGTCCGATATCGAGCTTCTGAGGAGCTCCACGATGTGCTTGTTCGGCTGCTACTCGCCGCACGCGATTGGTGGGCAGCACGATGAGGGACTAGCGCAGCTGACGGCAAGGCAGCAGCAGTGAGCCTCGAGCGACCCGCCTGGCCAGAAGCGACCACAGAGGAGGAGGAGGAGGAGGGAAGAGAGAACCGTAGCACTGCCATTATCCACTCCTCTGTATATGAACCGAAGTAAGCAGGAAGTGCGAAGGAGACTGCACACCCGGAAAGGGGCCGTGCTCAGCTCACTAGTCGGAGGTCGGTGAGCCGAGGACCTCTATAGACGTGAGGCTGTGGGGGGAGGGATAAGAAGCATACAGCAGGCGCTAGATATGGTTGGAAAGCAAGATGAACATTCAGGATGCGGAAACCTCTCACCAGTCTGTCTGTCTGAAGGAACGAGCCCCCTCCTGACCGCCCACCTCCTCTCCGTCCATGTTAGACTTTCCCCGCATCGCATCACGCGGAACGCGGGGGAGGCGAGGCGTGTGCATGCGTCGGAGTCCTAGTCTAGTCTACGCCCCCTTTTCGGCTTTGTATCGGCTGTGGATCCAAGGCAGGGGTGACTGTACGTTCATGACAGATGACAGGAGAGGCTAGAGGGGAACTGGAGATGACAAGGTGAGAGTGACATCCATACAAGGACAAGGACAAGCACACGCGCAAGCGGACCCTCGTGCACTTTCGATGAGGAACGTGAGCCACGGCTGCCCTTCGGACCGGGGAGTACAGGTCGACACGCAGGCAATGGACTCAAGGAATAAAGATCTCATTTGTCATTTGTGATCGTTGCCCATCTAAATCGATCGGACTTTCTTTGTGCATTGGCACCGCACCGCTTCGACAACTTAAAGAATGATAGAAAAGAAGTGGTGAGGAGGGACGACGGTGAAAGACAGAAGAGAAGGAATGAATGTGAATAGAGAGGAATGCAAGGAAGAATGAGAGAGTCCGTCTTGGAGATCTTCTTCTTGATGTGGTGACGCGTGCTTGGAAAAATAGGGAACAGTGCATGTGTATGTGTTGACGTGAAGGTGACGAAGAGCTCTCTATGTGACAGAGCTATCTATGGTCGAGGCAAGCATCGCTTTGCACTTGTCGCACCGTGCTCGTAGGCCGACACGGCGAGAGTGAGCCGCAAAAAGCGCTGTCTGAGCGCCGAAGCGTCGCTATGGGCTACTGCACTCTTTACTCGCTCAGAGCCAGACCCGAGTCAGACTCGAGCTCCTTCTCAGCAGCGACGACCTGGGGCACACCGTGAGCGTTGCGGTAGAAAGAGACCTTCTCGTTCTCCTCGATGAACTTGCAGTTCGTCACCGTCTTCCACAGGCTCACAAAGACGTTCTCATCGGTGCAGTGGTAGTGCTCTCCAAGACGCTCCTTGAGGGCCTCGGTGGCCTCCCAAGCATTGTAGTGCGGGATCTTCGACGAGATGTGGTGTGCAACGTGGGTCTCGGCAATACCGTGCAGAATGTAGGGACCAATGGGGCCGAGCCACTTGCGGTCAATGGTGCAGAGGGCGCCGCGAGGGAAAGTCCAGGCCTCGGCAGAGTAGTGAGGCAGCAGAGGGTCGGTGTGCTGCAGGTAGGTGATCATCACGAGCCAGTGGTTGACGCACAGGTACGAGTAGCCGTAGTACCTCATCACTGTGCCGAAGCTGGTCTGCGAAACAGCGTAAGCCAAGGCAGAGATGGTCAAGGCAATACCGACGTCGGACATGATGATCTGAGAGCGGTGGCGCTTGTCGAAGATGATCGAGTCTGGGTTGAAGTGGTTGGTTCCCTTGGGGAAGTGCAGCTGACCAGAAGAGTTCTTGATCAAGTACATGGGCCACCCGAGGAGCTGCTGAACCACGAGGAAGATGAAGTTGTAGGCAGGTGCGTCCTCCAGGAGCTCGTGCAGCCACTCGCCCCAGGTCTCCTCCTCTTCGTGAGAGGCGAGGACGCTGGAAGCGGGGATAGACTCGGGGTTCTCGCTACCTTCGAGGTTCTGCTCGATGGCCTGCTCGTCCTCGGCATCAGAGTCGGATGCGGCGGGCCTGAGGGGAAGGAGTCCCTTCATGGCACGGGTGCGGGGAACAAAGACTTCATCGCGGGTCAAGTGTCCAGTGGCAGCGTGGTGACGGGCGTGGGAGATCCTCCAGGAGTGGTAAGGTACCAGGAGAGCGCTGTGAAGGAACCAGCCGACGGTGTTGTTGATCGTCTTGGACTCGGAGAAAGCCTGGTGACCACACTCGTGGGCGATGATCCACACACCGGTCATGACGAGACCCTGGCAGAAGGTGTAGAGGGCCCATGCAGAGAAGCGCGCAATGGAGGCTTGGGCAGCTGCGCTAATGTAGGGTGCGAGGGGTGTGGTGCCAAAGTCGAATGACTTGACAGAGGGGTCGATGTAGCTAGCGGCATATCCCAGGGCTGCGATCATGGCAAAGTCGCCAGCGAGGTGAACCGAGGACTTGAGGGCGGAGCGCTCGAAGCAGTGCTTTGGGATGGCCGACAGGAGGTCCTTGACGGTGAGGTCGGGTACGTTGAACTGCTTGAGGTCCTCCTTCTTGTAGGACTTTGCCTGTCGGTGGGACATCTTGGTTCCCTTTGATGCAGGTGCGTCGCTCTGCTTTGTGATGTTGATGGTGGGTGCCTTGGAGGGTGCCCGGTTGGTGGCCTGGGTGGCCGAGGACGCGACGGCTGTGGACATGGCGGTGGGTGTTGGTGAGGTGGGAGGGGTGCGGTGTGAGGTGTCGAGGTTGGGTGACGATGGAGAGGAGTGGAAGTGGTGGATCGTGAGGAGGGGAAAGGGGGAGGATGGGATTGGTGAGCGGCCGTGTTCTTCTTGAGAAATGCTTGTGTGTGTGCGAGGGCGTGGCAGCGCTGCTGGGCCTCTGCCCTTGTCCTCTGCCGAGAATAGCCTTGGCCCAGCCTCGTCGCCTCGGTGGCGGGCGCGCCATGTCGAAGCCCGTGAGTGCGTGCGGGTGGGCGCGGGTGGGTGCAAGCAGCACAGGCGACGGCGCGCCGGCGACCCGCCCTGGCGCTGCCTGCCTGTCCTCTGATGCCTCGTCCCTGCTCCGCCCCGACCCGATTAGAGCTCGTGGGTGGTGCGGCCCAGCCCGTGGCCCCACGCTTCCCAATTTGACGGCATCTCAAAAACTTGCTCGACAGGCAAGCAAGCAAGCAAGGGCACCAGCGGCCTTTGCATCACGCCCTCGAATGGCCCCATAGAAGTGTGTGTGTGCCAGCCACAACCCGAGGAGCGCAAGCGAGGCAACTGAAAGGGGCAGTCAGACAGCCAAAACCACACCGTGAAAACAGAAGCGTGCGTGCGGGTCGGTCAGCGTGCGCTCGCTTCTCAAGGAATGCAGGTGGGTTTCCTAGTGGCAACGCCAGACCCAGGCCCACAGGCAAATCTCGCGCGGGCGTGAGAAATGCCAAGGGGGGACATCGCCGAGGTTGTCCCTTGGGCATCGCCAAGGGGCACGTAGCTGGACTCCCTCTAGCAGGCCTTGTCATAGGCAGCTTGCACTGCCTCCAGTCCACTCCGTCAACGTTGACAGATGAGTTGAAGTTAACAGGAAAGGCAGATCAGGCGTGGCACAGGAGACCCATTGTAGCTTCCGCAGCGAAGTGTGCCTTGCTCTCTTTCTTTGACGGTCTACGGCTCCGCACTCAGTTTCACGCCACGAGCGGCCACAAGACAGCATCAGACGTGGGAATGTGCAAACGTGAACTTTGGTACCAGGTGCAAAGGTTGTAGACCAATTTACTCTGAAGGACAGTTCGCTCTACTCTCAGGGGTCAGGAAGCTGGGCACAGACGAGCCTGTGTCCGGCCATCGTACTGATGAACCCTGTCAAGACGTTGAATCACCTAAGCCAGCTCGAGATAGAAGATCAGAGGATGCACAGAGAGTCAGAGCAACCGTAGGGAAAGTGTCAAGGTCGTACCGTACCTGTGGGTACTTTGGTAAATTCATTACAGGTAGTGAAGTGTAGTGTTACAGCGTACATGACAATCAGATGCGGAAGGGCGGATTGGATTCACGACAGGCGAAGCCGGCTCCGGTTCCTGTTCGAAGCTGTAAAAGGTCCACCTGCTTGACCTCTAGCCAGTCACCTCCTGAATTGCTCACCACCCAGCATCTCCACTGGGGCGTCCGCATCGTCGAGGTCGGCAGCCTTCAGGTGCGCGATCACTTGCTTGATCGGGGCATCATCAGGTGCGTCCATCCTGATCCGATTGAACACGGTGTGGAGCGCTCGTACGTTTGAAAGAGCGTATCCTCCTCCAGGGTCGATCCGGTCGAGGGAGCCTGCCCAAAGAGGCAGGGACAGGCCACTCGGGTCCAGGTACCTGCCTTGGCCGATGTACCTTGCGCAACCTAGCTCAACAATGTCTCCGACCGACAGATCTCCTGCCTTGCGCGGATTGTTTGCCACGGTATTGAGGACTCGTTGGTGTTGACGGTCTGCCCACTCTTGGATGTATTGCCTATCCATTTCAGTGAGGGCCGTCCGCCGAGGCGGGTCCACAGCAAGAAACCTTCCAGAGCCAATGACCGCCCTCTCTTTGAGTGCCAGGAGAAACGACCTCAGAGCCGCCACCGAGCCGTGCCCCTTGGCCACGCTGCAGGACCAGCAGACAAAGGCGATGTTCTCCCTTGTGTACCTCCCGCCGTGTGCTCGTGGTGTAATGGCATCCACGGAGACGACGTGCGGGTCGATGAGCTTGGGCTGGCCGGAGGAGATACCATATTGCACCGTCTCAGAGAGGGTCGCTCGGCAGTGAGGGCATTGAGAGGGACGTCGCTGCAGATCTAGAGACATCAGAGTTGCAAAAATGCGACTCTGACGCTCCTGCAGGGTATCCTCGCCCTCTTCTCTCAGAGCCACATCCCGGGCACGCAGACCGAGGAGACCTTTGCGCGTGCGAACTCATTGACGTCGGATCTGGCTGGGTACGGTGCGGAGTCTTGCTGTTGTTTCTGCTGAGCTTCGCCTTGGCCTCGCCAATTGTTCTATGGAGAGCAGGTGCGCACTCTTGACCTCTTCATGGGCAAGCGCGAGCGCCGCCCATCGCTCGACTAGCATGACGAAACGTCTCGTGCTCCACTGTCTCATGGTAGTCGACTCCTCGAGCAGACTAGGACTCCAGACATTGTCTCGTGTGGGCCCACACAGTACTGAGAGTGAGTATCAGGCCAACGAGCATGGGCCAGAGATACGTGAATCGAAGTGGTCGGGGTGACATGACCGAAAGAGAATGTGCCGAGGTGATCATTGTTGTACCAATAGCCAGCGCAGTGTTGATAATCGTGCCGTTATGAGGCAGATTCGTATGAACGAAGACAGATGATGACAACCCTTGAAGGTGACAGGAAGAGGTCGAGCAAGGTCATTGGGTGTGACAAAGAGCGTAGCGCGCAGACCGTAGCCATCGTGACGTTGAGCTTGTTTACTGAGGCGTTGCGCGTAGCGTTGTAGGTAGCAAGGGTACCGATGAGCGCAAAGAGGTTAGGACCTTTTTCGATCGATGTCATTGATCAGATGAGGACAGTGATGAGGGAAGAAGAAAGGGCGAGTGAGGAGTGTCAGTGCTTATTGAAGACCGTGGTCGGTAGTTGACGATGAAAGCAGTGCGAATGTCGCATTAGCCTCTCGATCATTACTCACGAAAGTGTCTACATCTGCGTTGTGTTTGATCTGTGTGTCTTTGCCATTGCACATGTTGTAGGTGCTCGACGTTGAATGAAAGGTCGACTGCGAGAATCTACTCTATAGAGTGTATGCTTTGTCCTGATAGTACCTGGATAGATCGTCGTGAAGTGTTCGATGTGTGCAATGAGCAACGGTGTGGTGATGAGAAGGAGGTATGGTGCACACTCACTAATTGCAGCTATGTTGAACGATATTGTTGCGCTGGTCTCATTGATTCTTCACTTGCTGTGAGGGCACTGCGATGCAGTGGGTCGTTGCTCGTCTGGATGAGCATGTGGTCGGCGTCTTGAGGGCGAGGATAGTCTGGGCCTTGGGTACAGCAGTGAGATTGTGGGAGACTTGTGGCTCGACGGTCAATGCTATGGTAGTCAAAGAGTGCTGTGGTGGTGAGGTGTGAGTCAGAGAGGTGGAAGGTGCGTTGAGAAAGGAGTGAGGCAATCATGGCTTGCCTGTTTCTCGCCTCTGCATGCACGACACTTTGACTCACCTGTCTGTCCTTGCAGTGGTAGGAGAGTAGGAGTAGTAGAGTACAATTGGGAGGAGCAGTAGGGCAGATGGCTGGCGAGGGAGGTGACCGAATGGTGAGCAAGGAAGGAAGGGAGAGTGAGTGGGGGAAAGGGGGGGAGTATTTATCTCTTCTCGAGCTCAGCACATTGCCTTAGCCAAGACTAGTGCTGCACCCTCCAGCTCGACCGCAATGTGACGCCACGGACGATGGTTCTAGCCCTGCTCAGTCACATACCGCGGCTGCTTATTGAGCGGATACTGATTGGTTTGCTCCTGCCCTCTTGCGCACCCGCATACGTCCCACCCGCGTGTGTCCGCTCGTCCGTCGTACGCTTTGCTCTCGGACAGGTAGAGTCGGCCCGCGGATGGCAGAACCAGAACATTGTGGTACGAGAGTACTCTGGCAGAACACTTACTCGGGGAGAACGCCGATCTTCCGATCTGCTCCGCTTTGCTTGGTAGTCTCATCACACCCGATTCGGCGAGAGACGGGTGGAGTGAGAAACAGAGTGGGAGTCAGACCGGGCAATATCACTGCATCGGATGAGAAAGAATGGAATTCCAATCAAATAGAAACACATGTCCTGCGAAAAACAGGGGTATACCATGCGGGCAGCAGCCACTCCGGCTTGGAGTAGGCAATCATCTTACACAAGCTTGATAGGCTCAACTCCTAATGAGAGTCATGGCCCAATCTAACTGTGGTTGATCTGCTCAGCAATGGCAATGGGGTTTTGAGGCTCGTGAGCACCTGGGTGGTAGCCAAGCTTCTCCGCGAGCTCCTGTCGGTCGACCTCATCAGCATCGTAGTTCTTGGTCTCTGGTACGAGGAGGAGGGTGATGATGAAGCCCAGACCAGAGACACCGAAGAAGACCCAGAAGACGAGCTCCTGGCCGTGCGAGGTGGCAATGGCGGAGAAGCCAAGCGAGGAGAGAATGGCGCCCAGCTTTCCGGTGGCTGCGCACAGACCATGTGCGGAAGCGCGCACGCGCGTCGGGAATCTGTGCGGGAAGGGCGATACCAGGTGCTGCGATGGTCAGTAAAGCTCTCTACGACTCGTAAGACACCTGTTACACCTCCAGATGAGATACTCACGCTTCGGCGGGGATAATGAATGTGGTAGCATTCGCTCCAAAGTTAAAGAAAAGTTGGAGGAAAACGAAGACGGCGAAGAAGGGGCCGGTCTCTGTCTTGAGGTGGTTGAAGAGGCCACCGAGGATACCGAGGAAGACCATGTTCATGAGGAACCCGAGCAGCTGGATGGGCTTTCGACCCAGAGGCTGGACGAGAGCGATGGTCAAGAAGTAGCCTGGGAAGTAACCAGCGCAGGTGATGATCAGGTTACCAGTGGCAGTCTTCATGAGCTTGGACCAGGTGTTTCCCTTTGTGAAACCAATGGCGGCAAGGATGGAAGACTGGTTGAGGTTGATACCGTAGAAGGTGATGTCGACGAGGAACCAGCAGAGGGAGCATCCGATGAGGGTCTTGAGGTGGCGCCACTCGGAGAAGTACTCGATGAACTCGTTCTTGGGCTTCTTGCCGACCTTGCCGGTGAGCTTGAGGCCGACGGCTTCATTCTGCAGAGCAATGGGGGCGACGTCACCGCCAGCCTTCTCGAGGGCGAGCTCCTCCTCGGAGGAGATTTCACCGACGACGACACCCTTGGCAGATGCCTTTTGCAGGAGCTCAGGGTCATCCTGGATGGCACGAGCCTGGGTGAAACGCGTCGACTCAACCAGGGTCAGACGGAAGTAGAGGCAGGCGAATGCGGGGACCAGGGCGAGACCCTGCAGGATCCTCCAGGCGCCGGAAAGCTTGTGGCGGTCACCAGCCTCGACATCGTCCTTGTAACCGGCAATGACAATGACGGCAAGGACGGCACCGACGAGGGTTCCCCATCCCTGGTTGGAGAAGATCCAGGCGATAAAGGTACCACGCTTCTTGAGGTGGGCACGGTCCGAGACGACGGCGGCGGACATGGGGTAGTCACCACCGATTCCAATACCCATCAGGACACGGAAGCCAGCGATCCAGCCAGTGATGCCCTCACCGCCGAGGTAGTCGGGAGCAGAGATCATGAGGATGACGGCGACAATGACAATGACCAGCTCCTTGCCGTAGACGGCGGATCGACCGAGGTAATCTCCGAGGAAACCAAACATGAGTTGACCAATGACGTTTCCGATGTTGGCCGAGGCCTTGAGCACACCTCCCTTGAGTCCCCATCCGATGTTTGCGGTTCCAGCGGGGTAGTAGGCATCAAGGATGATGGCGTAGATGATGTTGATGATGAACAAGTCGTAGGCATCCATGAAGAAACCGGCTCCAGTGATGAGCAGCAGCTTCACCTCTCCCCACGAGAGGCCGAGGAAGCTCCTTTGCTTCTTCTCGAGCATGGCCAGGGGCGAGGCCCCGGAGGCCTGGTAGGCGTCAAGATCACCACCAAAGGGCATTGCTGTAGAGGTGGGTGTGGGTGAGGAGGAAGTCTTGGAGAGGGCAAGGGGTCGGAAGCTTCACGAAGAAGAGGGAGAGGAGGAGGAGTAAGGGACGGTGCCTGGCTACAAGTCAAGGTGGGCAGCGGGAGACGACAAGGGGTGCCTACTTATAAAATCCACTCGTTCCTGAATATGCCGCCCTTACTCTTTGCTCTGCGTTAGGTCCGGTGATGGGACGATCTGAACCATGAAAAGATGAGCTTCTCCCTTGTCGGGCACTCGGGCACTGTACCATTTTCTTCCTCTCACTTCTTCCTACCACTCATTGCCGCCACTCATCGGCCTTTGCCCTGTCCTGCCGTGCCGTGCCCTGAAAGCCAAGAGACGATCAATAGGGCTCGTCGAAAGTCAACCAGAGGTGGGAGCACGTTCTCTATCATGCAAAGCGCAAGACAGGGTACAAAAAATCAAAATGGTCCAGTTCAGCGGGGACAAGGCGAGCCAGGGGAAGGGGAGCAGAGGGAGGCTCCACGGGGTAAAAAGTCCTACTCGGAATATCAGGCGAGGGAGGCACTCGGCCCCACCGCCGTAAGACGGCTCGGACGGCGCGGCACCCGAATTGAAGCTCTCCAGCATCGCGATGGCCATCGACAGAGGAGCAGCAAGAGAGGGTGGGTGCACTTGTGCCTTGGCGAGAGTGGACAGGCAGCAAGACTGTACAGGACAGGTTCCTGCGTTTGTGTAGCTGATCGGCGGGGGAGGAGGCCCTTTTCCTTTGATTGGTCAAGTGTGGCGTGCAGGCGCGTTTTGAGGAGGCGCTCGCGAGCGAACGTGCTCACCCATGAGCGGGGTTACCCTATGCAGCATCCTCGCCTCTCGATCACGCTGCTGGTGCTGGCCGAACCGACTTGAGCAAGCTGGGTGAGAGTGCATCTTGGTGAATCCGAGATCGCAGATCCGATGCCACAGGCGAGGTGGCGACGACGGTATTCTCCATTTCTGGTGGCTGAGAGGGGGGTTTTAGTCTAGCAAGGCGAATCCCAGCCTCACACGTTGCCTACTCGGCCGACCAGCTTCGTAGTCTTCTCCATGACGAGCCGAGCCGAGCCGAGGCGAAGAGGCGATGGCCGCAACCAGAATCGATGTTCATATTATCCCCTGTAGCGAACCAATCTCTTTTGCCGGCCGAACCAATCCATGGCTACTGACCTCCAGGCGAGGCCTTTCCTTGCTGCCCAGTGGCAACGCCTCGCCTCGATTGATAATGGCCGACGGCTGACACCGGCTTTGGCACCTGTCGTGGCGCTCAAGACCGGAGATCGCGAGATGCGGAACGATCGATCGCATTAGGTTGATTGATAGCAGCGGACAGACGTACATTTCCTGCCACTCCCACTTCCCACCCCACTCCCACTGCCACTCCTTCCATTCAATCACCGGAGGAATGTGAAAGGAGCACGATGCGTTTCTGGCCACCCCGCCGCCCTACCCCCCTCCCCCCCCTTCCTCTTCTCCCCCTCCTCGTGTGTTCCGTCCACTGCTCAACCTCCCTCTGACATCACAGCTTGTATTCCGGTATCAATTCGACAATCATGCGACATTCTTTATCAGCGCCTAGCGCACGAGTCATGACTAAGCGGACACTCTTTCCACCAGCTCCCTCTTAAGAGCTACCATTGACCTTTGACCTGAGGGTGCCCAGGAACTGCGAGTAGGAAGGTCCCGCCTCGAATCGATCTTCCACCAGCAAGCTCAGGGCCCACAGCCTCAATGAAGGCTCTCCATCCTCCTTGACAATGTACAAAGAAGGGCGATAAGGACCTCTTCTCGATGTCCTGATACGGTCCACGACTGCATTCACCCTCTTGTTCATGCTGTTCTCCAGAGTCGGCAGAGCCACCTTGCCGCCTCGTAGAGCGGCGTAATTGGCCGCGTCAAAGACGTCAATGGTCAATTGAGGCACAGCATCTCGACCCACCCAGAGGAAGATGTTCTGGCCATCCTCGATGAGGTAGAGTCCGTGACGTTCCATCCGCTCCGAGGTGAGATTGAGCTTCGGAGGCATGACAAAGGCGCCAGACTCTGCATGGATGCTTCCAACATCAGCAGGCATGTTGTGGAGACAGTAGAAGTTTGGGTGAATATAAGGTACGAGGAGTTGAGGTGGCAGAGTCGTCAAGAGTGCTTGTGCGTAGGCCCGCAAATCGGGAGGGATCTGGGAGCTGGCGCGAATACCGACGTGCTTGAGCAGTGACAGGATGAGCAGCGGCAGGAGAGCCATGTTGCTGGCAATGCTCAGCTGGGCAGAGGCACCGCTACCTGCTGCAGTCATAGTACTCTTGTACGTCGTCAGCACATCGACGAGCTTATTCGTCAGAGCGTCCCTTGCGTCCTCCAAGCGAGCGTGCATAGACCTCTCCACCGCCTTGTTGGCGAGCAGAGTCGCAATTGCAACTTGATCCGCGCTTGCATAGACCTCTGACATGCTAGTCGTCGTAGGAAGGGCCAAATTGCAGACTCGAATCCTTCGCTCGCCATTGTTGGCACTGTGCAGAACCACAGACTGGAAGACGACAAAGGGCGCAGTGATCGTCTCTTCGATCTCACACTCAATGGCGTAGCTCTGATCCAGAGGTACAGCAGGGAGTGCGAGGAGATCCGTTGACCGGACAAAGAAGTTACCGTGGAAGCCAATGGCCCTGAGACCCTTTGTAGCTCGCAGTCGTAGCACAGCTTCGTAGCTGATGGGTGAGGACAGCACGTGGGAGAGCTCGTGTGACAGCTTCACCGCATCTTCTGAGCGTGCAGCATGGAAGGCCGGGTAGAAGTACGTCTGACCACCGGTATACCTTGGCAGACACGCGAGAGTGGCCACATCAGTGTACGCGGCAGAGAAGAGGAACATGTCCACAGACACCTGAGAACGTGAGCAGTCGATTGGAAAGGTCTTGTAGAATTGAGATCCAGCACTGAGCAAAGTACTCTCTTTAGCAGTGCCCAGCAGCTTCGGATCGTCTCGCCGCTTGAGCGCGCCGGGTCCAACGCTGGGTAGAGTTGCTGTAAGGGTGATGATCTTTCCTCCGGTAGGCGCGGCAAGCTTGTATGCCGCCTGCAGACCTGCACCCAGTGCAGAGCCAGCAACAGAGTTGTCCTTGAACATGTCACTGATCCTGGTGAGGAGCGTTTCGATACCAGCTCGGCATTCAGTGAGGTTGACAAGAATGTCGTTGGGCTTGGGGAGATAAACGTCCTCGAGATCGCTGACGACGAGCATCTCGGGCTCGGTGCCTCCAGGAGGGAGGCAGAAGAAGTGCAAGCTGGTGTCCACTGCAACGATGCTGACTTTGGTTCGGTCATTCTCGTTTGGGAGACGAGGCAGGGTGTCCAGAATGGTACGAGCAGCAGTCGCGACCATGCCACTCTGCATGGCCTGGTGGCTGACGTCGATGAGGAAGATGTAGATAGGAGGCTGAGGAGGTCGCACCTGTAACATAGATCAACAGCAGATGGCAAACCTCGTCAGTGGCTGCCATTTAGGCTGTTGTACTTTTCAGCTTGCCCACTCACCATGTACTCTCGAGGGGCAATGAACTCCACAACGGCGTGGTTGAGCTCAGGCCTCTGCCAACGATCTGCTGGCTGATTCTTTTCCTGATCCCAGTCGAAGAGTTGCGGTACCTCATTTGCAATGTTGCACATGCAGCACTTCCATCTGTTGCCTCCCTCGATGAATTGGACGTAGGGATTGATGTACGTTCGGCATCGCCTACACCTTGCAATCACAGAGTCCGAAACTACCGGGACCGGCTCGTCTCCATCTTGCTCCCGCACACTGCGATGAGGGGACAACACGATACCTAGGGGCAACTTTGACTTGTTCAAGAGGGATGAGGTCGTCGGCACAGCATTCATGGTGCACCGCTGGTACGAAGGGTCTGCATTCGCTTTCGGGTGTTGACTGACGCATGCATTGGCAGGCAGCTGAATTGTTGGAGGCGCCTTCTCAATGTCATTGACATTTGGCTGCATCGTAGTGAGGTTGACGGTGTAGAGCGGGTTCTAGAGTAGCGAGGTAGGGCAATGCCAGACAGCGATCTTGGGTCAGTCGAACTCAGACTACCACTTGCATTCTTCCATCGGCCTAGACTCACCCCTTTGCCCATGCCGGCGCCCACTCCCATGTTGGCGAACTGGTTGGCAAGTCCTCCCATCCCTCCTGCGCCTGCTCCAGCCTGATATCCGGCGCCTGCCTGACCATTGCCGTAAGGAGCTCCAGGTGCCTGGCCTCCTTGGTAGCCAACGGGAGCAGTCATCTCGGGGGCACCAGGAGTAAAGTACTGCCCTTGCGTCTCGGCGATAGGAGCCATGGGGGACGCTACATTACCAGGGCCACCGTATCCTCCACCTGCCTGCTGGGCTCCAGGATCGAAGCCGCCGCTGTAGCTGACACTGTTGGAGGCGAGATGAGCAGTTGGGTAGGCTCTCCTCTTCGAAGTCTGGATGCCCGGCGCTGCGGGAGAAAGGGCTGGAGAGGCAGAGCTGTCACCGCCCGTGAATCCGGGGGAATCCATAGGGGGCCTCATGCCAGGTGGCCCTTGCATGGGTGGCATGGACATCCTGGCTGCGCCTTGGGGGTGGGTTGGACGGCCTCCGGGAGGAGCAGGTGGCTGCCAGCTTGAGCGACCGGTGGAAGCCTCTGAAGGTGAGCAAAGGGGCAAGGGGGGCCGAAGGGTGGAAGATCAGTACATTGATCCATGTGGAGAGAGGCGAGAACGCCGAGCCTGTCCAAGCCCACTCACCGACGTAGACCGTACGACCCGCTTGTGGATCCCTAGTGAGCGGGGAGGAAGGTCAGTCAGAGAGAGAGGCTCAGCCCAACGTGGCAGACGGTAGGGCCTCAGCTGCGCTTGTAGACTCACCACTGGGCTGTCCAGCCAGGAGGGAGGACGGGAGTCTGTTGCGCCATTGTCAGATAATGCGAGGGACGGTGCTGCTATAGTAGGGCGAAGAGTGCACTTGAGAGGTCGCAAGGAAATCCTGAACAGACCACACTAACGGATCACTCTGAAGTTAGGTGACTGAGCTTGCGGCGTAGCTGTGAATGCTCTGTCGGCGTATTCCGCGACTATTGTAGATGGTAGATCCTTGATACACTTGTTGCTGCCTAGTTCCTGGCGTGCTGTGATGCCTGACGCGCCACAGTCAGATCCAACGCGGTCGCAGAGATGTGTGCAGCGGACCTGGTGAGAATTAAGAGGAGAGTGGTGATGAGTCGTCACTGTCGACCTTGGTGGGCTGAGCTCGAGGGAATGACGGAGGAAGAAGTGGTGACAAGTGTTCTGATACCCCCTTGGCTCGGCCTCTGTCTCGCCCTGTCGTGCCTTGCCAGCCTGTGCGCTTGCGACACCCAGGCCGCCTGCTCGCCCCCGCTCCGCCGGTTCCGTTCCGTTGGATACCTCAGCCGGACATGCACGACGTTCCTACTGCTCTGACAAAGAGACACAGGTATCGAGAGGCTTCTGAGAATCGGCAAAGAGAGAGCGCTCATTGCTTGTATGCATCAGTGGAGTAGATTCACAATCAGAACAGCGCCGCTATAGATGACTGGCGTCGGTGGATAGCATGGCTAGAATTGAACAAGGCACAAGGCCAGACATGCATGGAGCCTGGCGATGAAGGCGGGTCCATCTGACACGACCCAGTCGACTTTGGCACTATCGTGCCATCCCTGGAAGCTTCCGCTGCGTCCCGGGTGACTTCCCCATCTCTCCTCTTGTGAGAGGTTTCGCTAGCGAGAGGCAGGAGGGAGCAGTTGTACGAGTGCGCGCTGGTATCCGCGTGCCCCTGGCCGAGTGCGTGGCTGGCTGGCGGGTCTCGCATCCCCATCACAATCGAAGATGTTGATAGTCCGCCCGGCGCATCTTCTCTCCTCTTCTTCCATATCTCTGTCTCTTCACCGATTTCAACACACGCTTCATACCCAACCACATTCATCACCATGGCCATCCAAAAGATCCTCGCCCGACAGGTAAGCACTGCTAAAGGGCATTTACTTGGCCACACACTCCACGCAGACAAACACTGACCCACGTTGCTCTACCCACCTCCACCTTTTCCATTCTTCCCCTCTTCGCATCGCAGATCTTCGTACGTACACTACATCCCGCCGCGCGACCAGGCGTCGCCCGCTTTCCCCTGCTGACCGTCATCTCTTCCTTCACTATCATCTCTCCTTCTATCACCATGATCGTATCACTCGTCTCACCATCTCCAGGACTCCCGAGGGTGAGTCACTGCGCATTCCTTCCCTCGTCTTCGGTACCATGCACGGGCCTCCGCATGAATGCTCACCTTTCGCGCCCTACCGTTGCCTTCGTCCCACCAGAAACCCAACCATCGAGGTTGACCTCGTCACCGACAAGGGATCTTTCCGCGGTGTGTCCCCCTCTGGTGCCTCCACCGGTATCCACGAGGCCCACGAGCTCCGTGATGGCGACAAGTCCGCCTACCTCGGCAAGGGTGAGTCAAGACGCATACATCGTAGCAATGAGTCACCTCGATGGCGCTCAATGACCAATACTCACAACCTTCCCCCCTTCGTCATCTGTGTGCTGTCAAAAGGTGTTTCCAAGGCCGTTTCCAACGTCAACGACATCATCGCCCCCGAGCTCATCAAGTCTGGCATCGACGTCGCTGACCAGAAGGCCATCGATGACTTCCTGATCAAGCTTGACGGCACTGCCAACAAGGAGAAGCTCGGAGCCAACGCCATCCTCGCCGTATCCATTGCCAGCGCTTACGCCGGAGCCGCCGAGAAGGGACTGCCCCTCTACGCCTACATTGCCTCGCTCGCAGGCATCAAGGCCCCCTACATCCTCCCAGCACCCGCCCTCAACGTCATCAACGGTGGTTCCCACGCTGGTAACAAGCTCGCCTTCCAGGAGTTCATGATCGTCCCAACCGGCGCTCAGACCTTCACTGAGGCCATGAAGATCGGCTCCGAGTGCTACCACACCCTCAAGAGCGTCATCAAGGGCAAGTACGGCATCGACTCCGTCAACGTTGGTGACGAGGGAGGATTCGCCCCACCTTTCGCCTCTGCTGAAGAGGCCCTTGAGGTCCTCACTGAGTCCATCAAGAAGGCTGGCTACGAGGGCAAGGTCCACATCTCCCTCGACGTTGCCTCGTCCGAGTTCTACAAGGAGGGCAAGTACGACCTGGACTTCAAGAACCCCAAGAGCGACCCTTCCAAGTGGATCTCCGGCAAGGAGCTCGCCGACGTCTACATCGGCTTCATCAAGAAGTACCCAATTGCTTCCATCGAGGACCCATTCGACCAGGACGACTGGGAGGCCTGGTCCCACCTGCGCGCCAACGCTGGTGTCACCATCATTGGTGACGACTTGACTGTCACCAACCCCCTCCGAATCAAGACTGCCATTGAGAAGAAGGCTTGCAACGGTCTGCTGCTCAAGATCAACCAGATTGGTACCATCTCCGAGTCGATCCAGGCTGCTCAGCTCTCGCAGTCGGACAACTGGGCCGTCATGGTCTCTCACCGATCTGGTGAGACCGAGGACATTACCATTGCTGACATTGTTGTTGGTCTGGGAGTCGGTATCATCAAGACTGGTGCTCCTTGCCGATCCGAGAGGGTTGCCAAGTACAACCAGCTGCTGCGAATCGAGTCGCTGGAGCCTAACGCTACTTACGCTGGCCTGAACGGTTTCACTCAGGGCGAGACTGCACCCAAGGTCCTCTCGCACAAGTCCAAGTAAAGCGTTGCCGGCCGTGTATCACTGAGCTATACGGTGTCATATCCCCTTTTCTGTCGCTGAGTCTGTAACATCAGCTTTGTGGCTCAAGGGAGAAATACAGATATAATCGAAATGCACTTGGTGTGCTTGCGTTGCCTCGTCCCCGTCTTGCCTTGCCTCGCCTTGTCTTTGTCTCAATCGCTGACCGCGCAATACAGATAGATTTTACAGGAGACACCAGACCAACCTAGGCGAAGTGAGCTGATTGACCCTTTGAGGGCGAAACTGCATGTGTCTACTCTCACACTGGTGGTTGTGATACATGTGCATGGTATTGAAATTCACGCACGGAAAGAAAGACAAGGGGGAGACAGCTCCCGCTCACCCTCACGTCGTACCTCTCCTTCTCCTTCTTCTTCTTCTCCTTCTCCCCGACCTGTTTGTAGGGCTTGCTAGGCTAGCAGACCACTCGAGGCGACGGTAGACTCTTCGACGAGTAGGCGCCAGATGGATTCTGTGAACTCGGGTGCATCTTCCGCCATTACCTGTGATTGATAGAGGAGGCGAGAGGGGAGCAGAGTGGAAGAGATGGTCAGCTCGAGAACGTCCTGAGACTCTCTCCGTCCTCTTCTGTGCAGCTTCGCAGCTCACTCACCGGCTCAACGGCCTGCTGAATCGCCTCGGCGCCCTTGTGACTCCTGATCATTCCCACAACCACGTCTACCAGCTCTGGCACCGGCTCACCAATAGCCTCAGTGACGGCTTCCTCCACCCTCCTCTGGTACACCTCTGCGATGCTCGCCTCATCCACCCAGTCCCACTTGACGGGTACACCGAAGAGATCCTCCCTCGAGAGGTCCGAGAGGGCTGCTAGCACCTCGCGTCGTTTAGCCTGCACGGCGGCAGTGCGCTCCTCGGGGGTCATCCCGTCTCCAAGATCCACCTTGATCGCTGCGCCTCTCCTCGCCTTGCTCTCTTCGTCCTCATCGTCACCACCAAGTACAGCTCCACCAGCAGGGGCCGTAAGCGCAGGAGCAGTTCCATCCTTGTTCGCTCCGGCTCCAGCACCAATCTTGAGCTTCAAAGGTTGCATATTCGACCCGTCTACGAGGACTCCAGCTTTCCTCTGCTCCTCCAGATGTTTCCTCATCTCCTCTTCCTGTCTAGCAAGGAACTTCTCCGCCTCGAGTTGAGCCTTGCGCGCTTCTTCCTCCTCGGCACGAGCATCAGCAGCATCCTCATCTTGTTCCCGACGCAGCATGGGATTGCGGTAATGACGCCAGCGTGGACGATCGAGCCAGAACAGCTCGCGGGAACGCTCTAAGTCTTCATCCCATTCTTCGCTACGGTGCAGCAGTTGGGATCGCAGCTTTTCGCGACGGGAGTCTTCGAGCTTGCTGTCTTCCAGGATGCGTGTCCAATGGGCTAGACGTTGCCGCTCGCGATTTGTGTATGCTGACAGGGCCTGGAAGAAGGGGAAAGGGAAGGAGTCATTCAATATGCAATGCAAGCTCAAAGCGCAGTCGCTTCCGTGGCAGCTACTCACCTCTGCAGTCCGCCGCTCGTCGTCCTTTGCGGCAAGCTCCTTTCGTCTCTGATGCTCCACCTCATCCGCCTCCTCTGGGTCCATATCCTCTAGCGACTTGGCTCCTGCATCAGCTCTCGACTGGACAAAATTAGGAGCTCCGTGATTGAAGCTCTGCGGGTTCACTCCAGCCGCGCCATTCGGTCCGGTAGGTGGTCCACCCAGTCTCGGTCCAGTAGGTCTTCCAGGCCCCGAACCACCTGCCATATGAGCTTGTTGCATCCTTTCCCTCTCCAGGACCCTCTCCCGCATCCTCTTCTCCTCCTCTCTTGCTGCACTTGCCTGCCTGAATTTGTCAATCTCCCCAAGGACCGAGGTCCTATGCTCCTCTGGTACATCCTCCGGCGGCAAGTCCTTCAGATGTGCAGGTACCAATGTAGCATTCGCCGAAGCAGCGTCTGCAAAGTGGGAGAGGGCATCCGGAGCGGCGAGCTGCTTGACAAAGTTGTCAATCTGCGCCTTGCCCGCATTATCCAGTTCATCCTCGGCTGTAGCTCTCGAGCTTCTATTCGCCTTGTACTCTTCTACAAATGCCCGCGTCTTCTCGTCTGCCTTGACATTGAGCTTCTTTGTCTTCTCCTGCTTGTCGAAGTTGTCTGTCACGCCTGGTGGGGGAAGGGCGAGACCATTGAGTAGGTCAATAGCACGAATGACAGCTTCAGGATGATCGAAAGAGGCGAAGCCAAAGGCCGGAGAAATCCTCTTGAGATTGACGAGAGTACCACAGAAGCCGAGGAGTTGCTTGAGCATCATATCCGACACTCCAGGGGTGATTGACCCAACAAAGATCGTAGTCGAGGGGTCGACTTGGGCACTGGGGATGGAGTTGCTTCCTGTACCAGAAGGCCCCCCCGGACCAGGTAGAGGAGCACTGCCGTACCCTGGTGGAGGACCCGACCGATGAGGTAGACTACCATTGGGATCGTGAGGAGAGCCCCCACCGTACGGTCCTCCGGGGCCCATGGGCGGTGGAGGACCTGGAGGTGGACCCACGCCGGCCCCGCGAGGCCCTGAAGGGATGGGAGCCATATTGGGATTGTTGGGATTCGTCTGCCATGATGACGGCGGTGGGCGGCCGTACATCTTGGGTCAGGGAAGGTGTGGGGGAGGGCAGGAGGGCCGACTCTACTCGAGATGCTAGGAAATGTACAGATCAAAGGTAGGAAGAACGTCGTCAATGGTCGAGGCAGGCAGCTGTTCGGGATGATCCAGTCCAGATGCGCGGAAAGGGCGGCGTGGGGCCAATGCACCAGAACATTTGAGTTGAAATTTCAAGGCGTGAGTGAATCACGCCGCTCACTCCCCGTCTTCCCGGCCACCCATCCTCCTCCTCCTCCTCATCTAGATACCCTACGCAACCCACAACCATCATGTCTGACTCTCCAGATACCCTGCCACAACAAAGCGAAGCCTCCTCCTCTTCGGCCACCGCCTCATCCTCACGGCGCCCCATCAAGGGCAAAAGCGGCGGGCCGGGCAAGAAGGGCAAGATCTTCTCCGAGTCCCTCGGCCTCTCGCACCTTCTCTCTCTAGCCTCTGCAGCTGGATCGACCGAGGAAGATCGAAACTCGCAGAGGGCAGAGAAGAACCGGGAGAGTGCACAGTGGAAGAAGAAGAAGAGAATGGAGAAGAACAGCCGGAAAGAGGGGGCGGGAAAGGTGAGTCGGACGAAGTCACTGGGTGACTGGACTGGACTTGGCTGGGCAAGTTAGGGTCTGAGATGGGATGGATGAGACTGACGGGATCTTGATCTCTTTCAAACACTCCTCCTTATCTCTCAGGGCAAGAGCAGTACCTCGGATGATCCATCATCAGCAGCATCGCCAGGGCCAGGCGCAGCAGCCCGCACCAAGGCGGTAATCCGGGCCGAGCTCAAGGCGCAGCGCAGGGAGAAGACAAAGTTGAGAAAGGAGAAGCGCAAGCAGCTCGCAGCAGACGTCTCGGCATATGATTCAGATGACGAAGAGGCCAAAGCTAGGAAGGTGAAAGGACCACTCAAGGCACAGCCACCCAAGAAGTACAAGACGGTCTCTTTTGCCTAGTCGACTCTGGGCACGGTGATACGATATGCAGGGCGAGACGAGGAAGACATCTGTAATTTTAGACATTGAACGAGCTGCTACTATCCATCTATCACAGCTTGCCAGGCCCGCTTGTGGCTGAGGAAGACGGGGACCAGCTTAGCTCCATGTACTCCACCTTCAGCGGAGTCACCGGGGGCAGAAAGGTTCCATCTGCTCCTGTGCACTTGACCTTTGACTCTGCGCCGAGCTTGTGCAGATGGAGGAAGATGCCCCTGGCTGCTGCTGGATAGAGGGCCTCGGGATCTAGAAGGAGGATCAGATGATGAGGGGAACGTCAGTCTCACGAACCCTCGACTGAGGCTTGCTGCTAATCTGGGACTCACATGCAGCATAGAGCTTCCCTACCAGGTCCATGACGGTCCACACGGGCGATCCCGTCTCTTCATCCTTCTTCCCGCTGGGACTGCTCTCGCCCAACAGCTGCAATACCTGCTTCTCCCTGTCCAATCGATGACTGCGATACGTTTTGATCATCTTCCTACCTTCCTCGATGACGGGGCCATGAGCGGGGAAGATCTTATTCTCCTCGCCAGCTCCACCCTCTGGCGCACCAGCCTGCTCCAAGACTTTCAGTGACCTGTCGAGACTGCCCATGTATGCGCCTAGATCTTCGAAGACTGAGGTACCCTGACCGAGGACGTTGTCTCCGCTGAAGAAGATGCCCTCTTCCTCTAGAAGGAAGGAGAGGTGGTCCGTAGTATGTCCCGGCGTGTGCAGAGCGCGGAGGGAAGCGCTACTGCCTGCTTGCATAATTGCCTCGTCATTTAGTGCTGCAAGGCTACTGGCAGACGATGATCCCTCGATGCTGCTCTGAATGGACGGGTCCTGATCTTGGTTCGGGAACTTATGAATCTTGGGGGGTTGATGGGAGAGATCTGCTATGGTCTTGAGGACCGAGGGTAGACCTTTGACGTGGTCATGATGCCAATGTGTGAGGATTCTGCAGGGGATAGAAATAGATTCAGCCATGATGCGTCTGTTTCAGTGCGGCAACTGACTCACATGTCGGTAATATGACGCTTTTGAGAGCCAGTGTCGGCGTGTTGACCCGTCAGGACCTTCTTGACAAGGTCGAGATATTCTGGAGCTCCCTCTGCTGTGTCGATGAGGATCGAGGGCACACTCTCGGCCGAGGGGCTGGACTTTTCCGGCGATGATATGAGGTAGGTATTGGTGCCTGGAGGTGCAACAGATGAGGCAGAGGAGTGTGGAGTCACTTGAGCAACCGTCGTCGGCAAAGTGGCGCCTTAAGTCCGGAGCGACTCACCTTGTAATGTGAACTTGCCGGGATTCTGTCCAAGGATGCGTATCACCCGTGGCGAGAGGCGCGACACACTGGGTATCTCGACGAGTGTCTCTGCCATCTTTGGGCAGTAGCGTCGACCTGCTTGGTATCTGAGATGGTATAGTATGATGGGAAAGAGGGACGAATGCAGCGAGTAGCCAAGGACGGCATCGACGATCCTCGACCGGCAAAGGTGGATGCCGAGCAAAAGCGGAGAGGCGCACGACGCAGTGCACGTCCCACCCAGGCACTCGGCCTCGGCAATGGCATCCGCCCCACGGCGGGGGTGATAGGCACAGGCCAGGGGAGCACCAACATCAGCATCCACCACGTCGCCTCGACAAGCTACCATCCATACGCACACACCAGACATCATCATCATCATCATCACCATCAGACTCATCCCTATATCAATCGTTGGCACTGTATCACCGCCCCTCTCTCCTTTTGACCTGACACACCTCGCTCCTTCGCTTCCCCAACACCCTCCCCCCGCCGCCACGCTTGGTCCTCCACAGCCCACGCATCCGCGTCAAGCCCCGCCCTCTCTACACAATCACGCTCCCTGACACCTACAATCACCAGGCCAGACTCGCAAGCGCCTTCTCTCCTTACTCGACTCGACGTCTCTCTTTCGCTTCTACCTTATCCATCGATCTTCTGCTCTTCAAGGCACTGAGCGTATCTATCAGCACCCCTTTCGCGTCCAACTAGTACCGGCTCTATCTTTCCCCTTGGCTCTGACTAGCTCCAGCAACAGGCCCCCTCTCAGTAGCCCATCACAACAACCATTTCTTTACACCGTCGCCATCATCACATATCCCACGGACACATCTTCGACACATCGTGACTAGCTAGCTCTCTAACCCCACGCCGCTGCGCTTCCATGCCTGCGAGCGGCTCCTCGCCCAACAAGGCTCTCGGATCCGTACGCGCCCCTTCCCGCGAGGGGAGTGATGGCACTATCAGCAATGGGCGTACCATCTCTCCGACGCTCATCCGCGATGCCACGGCAGTAGAGACCATCAGCAGCACCATCTCGGCGCTTTCCAGACATGCCTCTACTGGACTCCAGACTCTCTCGACCGCGGCTGCCGCCCATGACCCCCTGGCCAAGTACAAGGCGACCCGCCAGAAAGATTCCGAGGCCATGTCCAGCTCTCCCAGCCCCATCTTTGCCGCAATGGGAGGCAATGCTGATCCGGCGCTCCAGCAGAGGCCAGCTGACCTTTTCGAGGGAGCCTTGGGCGCTCATGATCTACTCGGTCAGACTGAGCATATCAGCTGGACAGGATGGGACACATTGCCTACCGGTGTAGAGGTAGGATCACTTTCTCGACAGGCCCTCCTCATTGCTTATGCCTCTGGAGGCCTACAGATCTTCACACACACCGGTAGCACTGGCCAAAGCGGCGATCAGGATCTGCGTGAGATCTTTAATTTCCAGCAATTCCTGCTACCAAAAGACCGGATAGCAGGCAGAGTCCTGGCAGCTAAGCTTCACACTTCGAATGGCTGTCGCCCCTGCCTGCTCTTGGTCACACTCGAGGGACATGATACGTTGATCGTCTCTCGATGCTCCTTGACCTCTCAGATGGTGACGCAGAGCACGACGCTGCCTCGGGTGGGACAAGTCTCTGCACACGCGTCGTATATGAGCTCTGCCATCCAGGTTGCCAAAGGACGGGTGGTAGTGGGTCAGTCTCATCCTCCCGCTCTCCACGTCCTGGATGCAACTACGCTCAACAGCGTGCTTGAACCAATCGTGGACGTCTCAAGCTCATCCTTGAATAGCGACACTGTTCCTGCTTTTCATCTGTCTGGAAGAATGCTAGCCTATGCGAGTACTGTTCTTGACAAGAGCCACAACGTGGTGTCCTTCAACTCAGTAGGACGCCATGGCGACTCTTCTGCCCGTGGCTCGTCCTCACGCATACCCAGCGACGCCGGCTACACGACCTCCGAGCAGATGAGACTCTCTGCGCTCGAGGCAGGAGCTCAGGCAAGTGACATAGCAAAGCGAGTGGGTGGCGGCTTGATGGCAGGCGCCAAGAACCTCGGGGACTGGGGCTCTTCGTATCTATCGGCGGTCGCTGGCAGTTCATCTTCACAGCACCAACAGCAACAAGAAACTTCCCCAACACTTCATGAGCATACAAGCCCCTCTCCCCTGCTTCGATCACCGCGCGACTCGCCGAGCCTCGTCTCGCCACGGCTCACAGGCGAAATGAGTGGGAAGGCAGGCCCTTCCTCGAACGCACGCAGTGACACGAAGACCGCTGCAACTGTGAAGATACTTGATCTGTTCACTGCAGAGGACACTGATCACTCGTCTGTCCACCTGGCCGCCAGCTTCCGCCCCGGCTCAGCGAACATCGCTGCAGTCAAGCTCGATCCCACGAGCTCGAATGTCTTCGTGGCAGACTCCATTGGCCACGCTTTCAACATCTTCGAGGTTCGCCCACGGCCTCGAGGCTTGCCTTCGGGCGGCCTTCCTCCGCCGGCCATCCACCGCTGCAAGCTCCTTCGTGGAGTCACTACGGCGCAAGTCTGCGATGCCAAGTGGACGCCAAATGGACAGTGGCTCGGAGTCTTGACTTACACGGGCACTGTTCACGTGTACAAACTCGGAGCCCTTTCCGGTCCGAGAGCTATGCCTTTCGGCTCTACTCTGACTAGCTTTGCTAGGACGCCTCGGCCAAAGCAGACATCAGCTTCGATGGCAACAGCTGCTGAGGGTAGCCAGACTGGTGTGACTCAAGTCCCCTCGCTTGATGTGACTCCCCTCCAGATCCTAGCATCTCCAGCCTTCCTCTTTGCCAAGGCCGGAGCCTCGGTACTCCAGGGCATCGACGTCCTTTGCTTTCATCCGGCAGTGGCTGCTCTGTCTCTCAGCAGGGTGACAGTCGCACAGGCATCCCTGGCAGAGACCATTGCATCTTCAGCGTCCGACGCTACAAATCGAGTGTCGGGCCTGACCGTGATGATGAGGCGAGCGACGACGGGAGGCTCTCCTGGCTACAGCGCCGCTTCGGCGCCAATGTCGAAGAGCGGTAGCCAAGCGCCTCGTGTCCAGCAGCAGCAGAGACGGCGACCTCATGGAGAATGCATTGCTCTTGCCATCTGGACCGGTTTGGCTCGGACTCATGACGCTCCCGAGGTGCAGCCCCAACTGGCACCATCTTCAGCTGTAGAACCGCGTGCGATGCCAAGCTCAAGCAGAGCACCTCCTAGGGGGTGGGCTTCGATGGCCGAGATCGAGACGTACGACCGTACACCTCGAGCGTTGCCAACGTCCATCTATTTGTCCCACCAAATCAAATTGCGAACAATCATCCACCCAACGGATCTCCCTATCCGCTCCGAGCCGGTACTGATCGATGTACCCCGCTCGAAGGCTCTACCGCTGCAAACTCGTGAGGCAGTGCAGGTTGACATGGCCTCTGAAGACGATGCAGGAGGAGGCTCTTTCAGTGGTCTAGCCCTTGCAATCGCCTCTCCTGCCTTCGACGAGCCCGCCTTCTTTGATAGCCAATCTCCTTCACAACGTATACCCAGCTTCCCACAGGGGCAGGCTGCCCGTCGACCCAGCTGGCGCAAGAGCGTCACCGGCAGTATGACTACTCCGATCCGCATCACTGCAGCAGCTTCCCGCGATATTGGCAGGGGCGTAGTCGGCACTCTGCGGAAGCCTAGCACTAAAGCCGGGGGAATCGGTAGTCTGGCTCGCTCCAGCCCGCGTAGTGTCGGCCTGTCTTTCGACGAAGACATCTCTCACGATGCGCACATCTTTGCCGATGCCCGCAACGCAGCCCTCTCTCCCAATGGTGGGCCAAGCTCTCTAGTCTCTGCTGGCGGTCATTCACCCAATGGCGGAGCAGGCACAACTTCCACTGGGTCTGGATCTGCGGATACGGCTGACACTGCTATCAGTGAAGCTCTGGAGGATGAGGTGGAGGGTGAAGACGAGGAGAGATCCTGGGCTGCTGCGAGGGGTATGCAAGAGGATGTGGAAGGGGATCATCTCGGCTGGGACTCATTTGCGGAGTTCAGCGGCAACAAGGGAGCTCGCCGCAAAGAGACTAGCAGTCATGACGACTTCCTCGTAGGTGGGCTCGCTTTGGACGAAGAGGTGGGCAATGCAGTCGGAGCAATGAGACTCAAGGGCACAGCTTCGGCTGGCACGCCCTCGAGCAGCAGCGGCTATTCTCCTCCTTCTCTGCCGCCTTTTTCGCGCAAGAGCCCCGCCAGTGGCGCAAGCTACCGGAGCGCTGGCTCCTTCACTCCCGGAAGAGGACCTGCGTCCTTCAGCTCAAGCGACGTCAATGGCGAGGGTGCTCAGAGCGGCTCCGAGGGGAGCAAGCACACGAGCACTACGATCACCACTGGCAGGACAGTCAGCGGCGGTAGCAGTGGACTGACCACTTCCCCCGTGATTGACAAGTCTGCAGTGGCTGCTGCTGAGGTCACTACCCTGGTGAAGAGCGGAACGGCGGCGGCGACTGCCACGACGCCCGCCATCACGATTCAGAAGCCCTTTTCCCCGCCTGGTGCACTGCCATCTCCAGCACCGGCTTCACTGGCACTTCCCCCCGTATCTTCCTCCTCGCTCTCTTCCTCTGGCTCGTCTACTTCTTCGGCACAGAGAAAGGGCAAGAAAAAGTGATGTAAGAAGAAAGTAGACTCATGAGTTGTCGTGGAGCCTGTGGCGGACGTTTAGATTCCATACTCTTATGTCGATGTCTGTTCTTATTGCACTTCATGTACCCCATTCTTAAGAGGCCATCAGGCGTCGCGTCGTGAGGAAGCGGGAGTGGCGCGGAGATTGAAATTGTGTTGCGTCTCGTGCTCGTGCAGGCGCGCCCACAACAACACTTGGGCGGGTGTGCGTGCCGCCCCTCCGCCTTTCCGCTTGCCCTCACCCCGTCCGTGCCTATACCCTCACCATCCTCTTCTTCTGTACCTGACGTCTCCCCTACTCAAGCTGTGTCGTCGTCGCCACGGACAGTAGCCATGCCGCCACGCAAAGCGCCTGCTGCAAAGGCTGCGCCAACTTCACGTACCAAGCCTGCCGCCGCCGCTGCGAAGAGCAAGGACACACGCTCGGTATCCTCTTCCTCATCCACAACGCGTCCTGCCAGGAGAGGTGCAGCAGCAGCAGCCCCTAGAAGCCGCAGACAGATTAGCGATAGCGATGAGGATGAAGATGAAGATGAAGAGGAGGAGGAAGATGATGCTCGACAAAGGTCGCCAGCAGCTGACTCGGATGATGAGATGGGCTTGAGCTCGGGCGAAGAGGAAGAGGAGGAGGTGGTCAAACCTCGAGCTAGGGCCAACAAGGCCCCTGCGGCTCCGGCCTCGAGGAAAACTGCAGCAATCTCTCAGCCCAAGCGATCGGCTAAGCAGGCTGTCAAGAGTGAAAGTGAGGAGGAAGAAGACGAAGAAGGCGACGCCTCTGATAGCAACCTGGCTGCGACTAAGCCAGCTGCTCAACTTAAGAAGAAGCAGACCACAAGTCAAGCCGCGTCCTCTTCACAAAGCAAGCGGCGCCAAAGTCCGCCAGTGGAAAGTGCCGATGATACTGCAGCTACTGCCGATGCATCCGACTCGATCGATGCCGATGCCACCTTCATCGCCCCGTCCCGACCTGAGGCTCAGGACAGCCTACCAGCTCATGCCTCAAGATACTCGATGAGCTCTGCTCAGCCCGGATCCGTCCCTTCGACGCCCGTAAGCAAGCTAAGTGGCTCCAATCTTCCCTCAACGCCAGCAGTTCCAGCATCTCAGCAACCTACAAGCCGCCTTGTCATTCATAAGCTCGTTTTGAAAGACTTCAAATCTTACGCTGGACTTCAGACCATTGGTCCTTTCCACAAGAGCTTCTCATCCGTTGTGGGGCCCAATGGATCTGGCAAGAGTAACGTCATCGATGCGCTTCTCTTCGTCTTTGGTTGGCGAGCAAACAAGATGAGGCAAGGCAAGCTAGGCGAGCTTATCCACTCTCCTGCAATGGCAAATCAGACAAAGCCGTCCGATACCAAAGTCAGCGTCGTCTTCCGAGAGATCATCGATCTGCCAGGACCTGACGCATACAAGGTCGTGCCCAAGTCTAAGCTCATCGTCTCGCGTACGGCGTATCAGAATAATTCGTCTGTTTACCATGTGAACGGCAAGAAGTCGAGCTTCACCGAGGTCACGACTCTGCTGAAAGGGCGCGGAATCGACCTTGACCACAAGCGATTCTTGATTCTGCAAGGTGAAGTCGAGTCCATCGCTCAGATGCCACCAAAGGCACGTACAGAGCATGAAGAGGGTCTTCTGGAGTACCTCGAAGACATCATCGGCACTTCGCGCTTCAAAGAGGAGATTGAAGAAGCGATCAAGGTCGTTGACGCCTGCAACGAGCAGCGAGGCGAGCGACTTGGCCGACTGAAGATCGTTCAGCGCGAGAAGGACGCGATGGAGGGAAAGAAGCGAGAGGCTGAGTCGCTTCTGCGGGATCACAATGCCCTCGCGCATCGACAATCTGTTCTCTGGCAAATCTACATGTACGAGAGCCGTCTGCACATCGAGAAGGCACAGACTACAATGGCGGCTCTGAGTGAGAAAATCACAAAAGAGAGGGAGAGGCACAAGGACGCCCAGGCCAACATTGCCGAGCTCGAAGCGAATTACGCTACGAGCAAGAAGGAGTGGGACGCTTTGAAGGCAGAAGTCGGCAAGTTGGCCAAGGAGGTCGAGAAGCTGGAGAAGGAAGACTTGCAGGTCGGCGAGAAGAAGAAGCACTTTGAGACCAAGAAGAAAAAGGTCGCAAAGGCACTCAACGACGACAAGCATCACCTCTCTGAGGCTAGAACCACCATGACCTCTTCAGCTGAGGAGATTGAGCGACTCCAGAGCGAGCTAGCGAAGCTGGAGGCCTCACTAGAGTCAGAGGAGTCTTCTCTCGAGTCCATTCGTGACTCGCTCAAGGGCAAGACTGGCCACCTCTCTCAGCAGATCGAGGCAAAGCAACGAGAGCTGGCTCCTTGGATGGACAAAGTCAAAGAACAGGAGGGTACTCGAGACGTCAAGGCTCAAGAGGTCGAATTGATCAAGGGGCGCGAGGAAGCTCGAGAGCAGGAGCTACAGGACAGCCGTCAGAAGCGACAAGACGTGAAAGACGAGCTGAAGGCAAAACAGGAAGAGCTCAAGAGCCTTGCTGCTGAGAAGGAGGAAGTAGAAGGCAAGACCGAGGAGATGCTCGATTCACTCAAGGGACTCAAGAGTCAGGAGGCAAAGCTGCGAGCAAAGGCCTCTGCCGCTCGCGCAAAGTCGGAAGAGGCTAAATCAACGCAGCAAGCCAGCGCCTCTCAATCAACTGTCCTTGCTGCCTTGTCACGTCAAGCCGAGCTCGGCATGATCAAGGGCTTCCATGGCCGCTTGGGTTCGCTTGGTGTCATCGATGACAAGTACGACATTGCTATCTCGACGGCCTGCCCAGGACTCGACAACATCGTAGTTGAGAAGGTAGAGAATGGTCAAGCTTGCATCGAACATCTGCGGAAGAACAACCTTGGACGCGCCAACTTCGTTATTCTTCAATCTGTCTCAAATCTCTCCATTCAGCCCATTCAGACACCGGAGAACGTTCCTCGGCTTGTGGACCTAGTCAAGCCTCGGGACGCTCGATACATGCCTGCCTTCTATCACTCTCTTCGAGACACCCTCGTCGCCCGCGATCTCGACCAAGCCAAGCGTGTTGCCTATGGGGCTACTCGATACCGTGTCGTGACCCTCGATGGTCAGCTCATCGACAAGAGTGGTACCATGTCCGGAGGTGGCAACCGTCCTAGCCGCGGAGGCATGTCCTCCAAGTTCGCCGATGCCGAGTACTCTCCTGAGCAAATTGCGCGTCTGCAGCAGGAAGTCGTCCAATTCGAGGGAGAGCTACAGGCACTGACCATGAAGGTTCAACGCTACGAAGTCGAGCTGAGAGACATGCAAGATCGCCCGAGTCAGATTGACGTCGAGGTCGAAAAGGCTCAGATGGCTTTGAAGGTGGGAGCCAAGACTCTCGAGGAGGCCTCGAAACGAGTCGAGGAGCTCAAGTCACAAAGTCAGCCTGATGCAGCCGAAGCCTCTCGGCTGACGCAGCTAGAAACGGAGCTACAGACACTCGAAGGCGAAATCGCCAAGCTGCGATCAAAGACTTCTGTCTACGAGTCTGATATTGCTGATCTTCAAGAGAAGATCCTCGACGCCGGTGGTGTGAAGCTGCGAGCTCAACAGTCCAAGGTCGATGGCATCAAGGAGATGATTGAGCTCTCAAATGAGAAGAGCACAAAGGCTGAAGTGGCCAAGGCCAAGGCTGAAAAGGACACGACGAAGCTGGAGGCGGCAATCAAGAAGCACGAGGCTGCCCTGGCGGAAGTCGAAGAAGAGATGGCTGGTCTTAAGTCTTCGAGCTCAGAGAAGAGCACAGTCGTCAGCAAAGCCCGAGCCAAGCTAGAGGAGCGACAAGCCGCCTTTGAGGAAAAGCAGGAAGAACGCGATGAGCTCAAGTCCAAGCTCGACGAGAGCTCCGGCCTGGTCAATGCCTTCCGCTCGCTAGAGGTCGAGATCAAGCAGAAGATGGAAGACAATCAGAGGTCACTCGTCGACAATGAGAAGAAGCTGAAGCATTGGGAGGAGAAGCACCAGAAGCTTGAGCTTCATCAGATCGACTCGGATGAAGATGATGAAGAAGAGGAGGAGGAAGAGGGTGATGCGGCTGAAGAGAAGATTGACAAGGCCGAAGGCGACGAAGCTGCTGATCAGAGCAACACCGAGGAGCAAGCCGACAAGGAAGAAGACCTCAGCAAGAAGAAGAGCGGCAAGAAGAGCAAGAAGAACAATGACGATGAGCTGGTCATCTACGACGACGAAGACTTGTCAACGATGGATCGGGACACCATCAAGGCGGAAATTGCCGAGTACGAAGAGAAGGTTCAGAATGGGTCGGGCAACTTTGCCATTCTTGCCGAATATCGCAAGCGGGAGCAAGAGTACCTTGCCAGGTGGAAGGATCTCGAGCAGGTCACACAAGAGCGCGATGCAGCCAAGGATCGTCAAGACGAGCTGCGGAAACGAAGACTGGACGAGTTCGTGGCGGGCTTCAGTCTCATCTCGTCCAAGCTCAAGGAAATGTACCAGACTATCACATTGGGCGGAAATGCTGAGCTCGAGCTATGTGACAGCTTGGACCCATTCAGTGAAGGTATCCTCTTCTCCGTCATGCCTCCTAAGAAGAGCTGGAAAAACATCAGCAACCTGTCGGGAGGCGAGAAGACTCTTGCCTCACTTGCGCTCGTCTTTGCCCTTCACGTGTACAAGCCGACGCCTTTGTACGTCATGGACGAGATCGACGCCGCTCTCGACTTCCGCAATGTCTCCATTGTGGCGAACCTGATCAAGGAGCGTACTAAGAATGCTCAGTTCGTGATCATCTCCCTGCGGAACAACATGTTCGAGCTGTCCTCGCGGCTGGTTGGAATTTACAAGACGAACGGTCAAACCAAGTCGCTCGCAGTCGAAAACACAGAGCTCAGCGAAGCCGTTGCAGAAGAGGCTGCGATTGTCTCAGCCGCTCTCGCCGCTTCTGCACGCAAGGCTCGCACGAATCCTGCTCCTCCTAGGACACCTTCCGCCGCTGGACCCCTGTCGCAGAGGTATCAGCAGAGTGTGGCGAGAGTGGGAAGCCAAAGCCAGAGTCAGCTGTCAGTCACGATGAAGAACACCTACGGCTACGGGGAAGGAGCCGTCCCCTCTACGCCCTTGAGCAAGGGCTCGCAGATGAGGGGCCTTGGGGGAGCAGTCGGGAGGACCAACCATGGACTGCCTGAAACACCACTGGTCATCCCGCAGACACCGAGAGTGCCGAAGAGCCTGCTGGCACGCACACCCAAGATTGTTCCTGCTACTCCACGGATACCGTCGGGTGAGAGGCGGACGGGATTGTGATCGATGGAGGAGATTTCACTGTTAGATTTGCTTTCTTTTACCCTTTGTCCTATGTCCGAATGCCGAGTTTCTTGCAACTTATGCTCTGCGAGAGAAGGATTGTGTGACAGGCGAGACTCAACGGTTAGTTGAAAGGACACCGAGTGCGACAGGGATCCTCAGGCTGGTGACGATGCTCGTAACACGCTTTTCCTCGTTTGGTCCAAGAATTCGATTTCACACTGTATCACTGCCAACTCTTTGGGCCCATGCTTTGATTGGATTGCGATGATCATATGTCGCAGCCTGATGTCGGCCAACATTGCGTCGCAGCGGATCGTCTACTTCTTCTGCTTGTCCTTCAGATCGTTCCCGTTGAGGAAATCGTACTGGCGGATGATCTGGGAGAGCAGGACACTTCGACGATGTGAGTCGGACCTCTACGTTGTACCTTTCTTGTGTCTGCTTCCACTCACCGTCGTGTCATCGAGCACCGCCTGACCCCTCGCCATGGCAGAGTACCACATTTGCCCAGCTATGGCAGACAATGGCAGATGGGCTCCCGTCTGTCGTGCGGCGTCTAAAACAATACCAAAGTCCTTTGCCCAAGTCTGCACGGAGCTATAGCAGGTCGGTTCCTCCTCGAGCATGCGATGAGCCCGGTTCGACAGCATCCAGCTGCCCGCTGCGGAGCCCTTGACGATCTCCAATGCAAGTTCAGGGTCGATTCCAGTGGCCTTGGCGAAGGAAAGGGCCTCGGCAGCAGCGACAAGGTGAACACCGCACAGGATCTGGTTCATTGCCTTCATACTACAGCCCTGACCTGGACGTTCGCCGACGTGGAATACCTTGGTGCCCATTGCGTCTAGAACAGGCTTTGCTTTGTCGTAGTGTGCTTTTGCACCCGAAGCCATGATCGTGAGTGTGCCGTTCTCTGCTCCTGGAGTACCTCCAGACACCTAAGGCGTGAGGGTTGGTCAGATTTGGGCGAGAATCAAGGATTCAAAGCGCAGCTTACTTACGGGGGCGTCCACGAAGCCAACGTCGCTTCGTGCCTTAAATACTGCTTCAGAAAGGGCGTTGGCTGCATCTGGGCTGATAGTAGAAGTAAGGACCACGACTGCCCCTTCGGCTAGAGCCTCGAGGGTTCCAGCGTTGAAGAGAATGGCCTTGGCCTGCGCATCATTGATAGTCATGATCACCAAGACACTCTTCCCTTTAGCCGCCTCGGCTGCAGACTTTGCACCCTTTCCACCAGCTTTGACAAGGACTTCGACCGGTTCGGGTCGCAAGTCGAAGCCGGTGACAGAGATGCCCTTCTTGGCTAGGGAGGCGCTCATGCCTGCGCCCATGTTGCCGAGGCCGACAAAGGCGACCTCTGGAGATGCTGCTGATGACATGCTGGCGGTATGGGACTGTCTTGAGTGGGGATCAGGGTATGGAAAGAGGGATGAAGGTGAGATTGAGTGGCGAAGTGAAGACTGTCCGCCTGGAGGCACTGAAGTCGTGAGGGTCAGGCTGCGAAGGGGGGAGGGACGAGGGGGACTTGTTGAGTGTGGGGAATTGCGGAGAAGTGTCTCTCCGCATCGCCGGCAATCTCCAAAGTCGCCGGCTTCTCTCCGGTCCGCACGGCCGTGGCATTTCGGATTTCGGATTTCGGCCGCGTCCGCCTGGGATTCTTTTGAACCTCTACTTCCGCACCTGCAATGGCACAAAGGTGATGGTACAGAACCTGGCCGCGACGGGTACCAGAGGCAGCCTGTGGCTCACGGCCACTGGTCAGGACCAACAAGCCGAAGCAGGGCCCTCTACACCAAGGCTCCAAGCTAGTTTCGGCAGCGATCTTTTTGGTCTCCCCTCCCTACATGCTACTTCGAAGCCGCTTCCGATCTTTCCCCCATCCAAGAGCTCAAGACCCGAGCCTGCTCGTGCCGACAAAAGGTCAGGGCGGCCCAAAGCCCTATATAACGAGGTTGAAGATGTCCCTGAGGAGCTGCTGGAGACTCTGACTGAGAAAAGGTCCGTTCCGCGGCTCAAGTCTGGCGCTAAGCTCTTGGTCACCTCCTATACTGAAGATGCAGACAAGCTTCTCATCATCCATGTGGGCGGACCGGACGATCGTCATCTGTGTGAGTCACTTGCAACTTGCAAACTTGATGGGACTTGTCATGCTCACGTCACTCTCGCTCATTGTCTCCTGCAGTCATCTCAAGCCTGAGCCCACCAACACGCCAGACCATACGGCCTCCCAAGAGGAAGAAGAATGGGCTGCTAAGCACGGCAGATAGCCCCAAACAAGCTAGACTGCAGCAGAGTCTCCTGCCGGCCTATGTGAGCGATTCTCCCATCGTCTGCATCAAGCTTGCGCCAAGGGAGCCCACTCTACGCAAATCGCACCAGCACGCGGGGCCCTGGATCTCAATTCAGACTTTGACAGGTGTCCACTTCTCCGCTATCCATCAGCTGAGCCCGCGACAACTGGAGAAGGCATCGAGCCGTTACCCTCAGTTCGTGCTTTCGCACATCTGCTCATTCCTCACAAAGGCGGTGGCGAGTGCGTTGCGAGACGAGGCGGTCGGAGTCACCTTCACGCTAGCGTCTTCGCCCATCTCAGATGTCGCCTGGAACCCTGCTACGAAGTCCTCTGCTCTCTTGACCGACACAGCTGGGAATGTTTGGGAGTGGGAGGTCGACGCTACAGGTCATGGGACATCAAAGTGGCTCTCGCGCGGTCAGTCTTGTCGGCTAGCCGTGCCTGCCGCCCGCAACGCTCTGACACCGGCAAAGGACTCGCAACACCACCAGATTCTCTGGGCGGACAGTTTCGCACACGATCGCGCTTTTCGGGTCTCGGATCAAAGCATCCACGGGTTGGACTTGCTAGATGGGTCTACTGAAGAGCTCTACACCACAATCATGAGCCCAGTCTCGCTGCAACGCGAGGTCTTTCGCTCCACCGTCAGCATTTCCTTGCCTGATTCAAAATCTGCAGTCCAGACGAGAGCTTCAATCCTCATATCTGCCACCTCGACTTCGATACGAGTCTTTGACGGCTCGAACCCTCGACGTAATCTGCTCGTCATACCACACGATAGGGACAGCTTTGACGAGAGTCTGAGCTTGGTTGCAGTGCCACAAGGGAGCTCTTCGAAATCGGTCGTTTCAGTCCTTCTCTGCTCTGCACATCCATCATCCACGACCATGTATACCGTGGGCTATGCCATCACCTCGCTAGATACAGATCAGGAGCAGGTAATCAGAGTATGGCAAGCGCACCCGCCCGCCGAATTCGCTCAGGACCACGAGCTATACGCCTCGGACTGTCAGCCGCTCCTGCGACCCTGGAGAGACATACTGCCCCGAAGTGACAGCTGGAGCCAGTGGCGCAAAAGCGAGACGAGCGTGGGATACTTCGCCTGCTTTGCCATGGATGGCATCAGTCAGGTGTGGCTGCAGGGTCTCGACAGAAAGCCGGCTGCTCATCAGCTTGGTCCTGCTGACCTTCCCATAGACATCGTCCGAAGTCTTGCCGCTGATGAGCTTCGTCGTCTCATACAAGCAAGCAGTGGGGCAACGTGTCACAAGCTCGTCGGAAGAAGTGGCTCAGTCACGGGAAAGACAGGCACACCGTCAATCAACCTGTCGCTCATCTGGCGCAAGCTGACGGAAGACTTTGCGTCGCCCGCCTCCAGCGTTGCGAGGCAGGATGCTCTACTGCAAGCGTTGACTAAGGGTCTTGGTCATCTGGATGACCCTAGCCTCAGCATGCTGACTGGTCTCGATCTGGTCTCACTTGCCTCGCTGCACATCGGCAGCGAGACCGTGCATACGCCATTCTCTGCAACGACTGGCTCCATTTCGGCGAGCTACCCGCCACACACGATACAAATTCGGCCAAGCCATTCTGGGGTGTTGCTTTCACTCTTGGCGCGAGGCATCAAGCGCTCCCGAGGGCAAGCATGGTGGGCTGGCGATCGGTGGTCGGCCACTGGCATCGACAACGATCTCACGACAAGTAGCGACCGTGAGGATGACGAAAGTGACGAAGCTTCGTCCTGGGAAGAGCAAGCAAGGCAGCTTTACTACAAGTACGCTGGTGAGGCTGGCGTACGAGTGTCGGCGCTCATCGCGCAGCAAGAGCTGTACTCGTCCTGTCTGCAGATCGTTCTTCAAACAGCGCTTTCGAGAGACGTTTGGTCCACGCGTCCAATCGAAGTCGCAGAGGCGAAAGGTCTGAGTGAAGTGGAAGCCGATGAGCGCCTGACTTCTCAGACTTCAGGGTTGGCTCGACCAGGTCCTTGGAATGCCGACTTCCCTACAATCTTGGAGCATCAAAGAAGACGTCGGCAGGACAGCGTGATCGATGACCTCGGAGCTACAGGTACTTCCACCTCAATTCAGCGAAGGCAGGACTCCGTCAGCGCTGCAAGCCAACCCGATTCTTTGGGTATGCAGCAGGCGATAGATCCGCTGTTACACGACTACGATCCTCACGAACCGCAATCGGACGATGAAGAGCTGAATATGCTTGCCAAGAGCAGAGTTCCCCAGCCGGATGATGTACGGTTCGCCTACTTCAAGCCTCGACGAGAGAATGCCGGGAGGTCCGAGTCTGGTCCTTCTGCTGAGCGAGCCACGACTGCAGCTGCTCGTCTGTTGCTCTCCTCCTGGCCGCTCACCTCACTCGATCCTACCTCTACTGAGACCGATCCGTCGTACTACACCTATACAGATCCCTACAGTCTGCTAGATGAAGCCAGAGCCTCAGGAGAGGGCTATGCGTCAAGCGCGCCTAGTGCAGCCTCAGATGGGGAGAGTGGCTGGAGCTCGGCCTGGAGCGGTGCGAACAGTGGCCTCAGTGGCGGAGAGACGAGTGCTTCTGAAGGCGGAAGATCGAGAAGTCGTAGCGTGTGGAGCGCTAGCGCTGCACCGTCTTCCCAAGGAGGTCATGTTGGCAGTCGAGAGGCTGAGACTCCCCAACCAGCACAAGCTCGGTGGACGAGACGATTGGCTCCACCCAGCATCGCGCCTGCAGTTTCTTCCGGAGCGACAGCCTTTTCGCAATCAGGCGCGCGGCAAGGCGCATCGTCACAACATGCTGGGCTCGGTGGTGGCTCAAGAGGCTCCAGAGGTCACTTTTCTCAAATGTCCGTCCAGCACACTGCCGATCGCGATCGCGGCAGAGTTCACCCGATGGAGACGCAGTCCCAGCATTCGGTAGGCGAAGCGGCTACCCAGCCATTAGCTGGACCACATGCTAGCAGGCGAAGTGCGCCGGCGAAGAGACAGAAGAGGAGGGTGGGAGGATTCTAGCACGTGTGTCAATGGTCTGCAGATGTCTTCGTGCAGCGTTCGAAGAGCAACGGGTGCTAAGACCCAAGACGGGCCCCTGTGCGTGCTCTGAAACTCAACTTCTTTACTAGAAATTTGCCCTCCCAGGTCGGGCTTACCCAAAAATGGTGTCGCTTACGTCAGGCGGCGAAGAATGACTCTTACACTGTGCCATCCCATGCGCCAGAATCGAGCGTCAAAGTGGTCTGTCACGATCTACCTTGTCCTCGCAGGAGGCGCTGTGAGCCTGTCTTGGAGTTGCAGAGTCCTTTGTACCCATGCGCGCCTCTTTAATCTTCCGTCGCGGTCAGATCCCCCGCACGACGCGAAGTCCGTCGTGAACTCCGACGTTCCCAGGCCGGCGGTAAACAAGGTGCGCCTTGTGCAACTGCAATGTTCCTCTGTCCTGGAGCCGCGGCTGAAGCGATACTTGTCCCCTGCATCGGCGCTTCGCTTCGCTTGGCTTGGGTGCACCCTTGTCCCTCCCCCCCTCCCCCCTCCGGCCTCTATGGTTGCGACGTCAGCCCCTATGCCAAGGGGCGGCCTCATAGTCGCGAGGCCAGGACAGAAAATTCAGCTCCTCATGCTCTACCATCCCACCACTTAGCAGCCGTACTGACCCCAGATGCCGGTGCCCCACAGCCTCGAGCTGCTAGATGACGAGATGGCTGGATCTACAAGTAACAGCCTAGAGCTAGAGACACTCACTGCCGACTTCGATCGCTTTTGCGTCACCCTGTCCCACTCACTTTGGTCAGCCTTTTCGTCGACCATGTCTACGATTACTTCTACCTTGGGCGGTAATCCCATACTCAAAGGCATACACGCCGTCGAGCCCTCTCGCTCTCGATCCTTTTCTGTCGCAGGCGGCGAGTGCACTTGCAACGACCTTCCACCTCCCAACGAGAAGCGTCAAACTGTGATCCTCGAAGGTGGACTGCCTAACTTTTGCATTCCCAAGGACAAGGATAAGCACGACCGCTCCCACTATCGGGGTGTCTTGCAGCAGCGACTGAGACTCAAGAATGAGGTCATTCTCTTCCTGTGCGAATACGTGGGGACGACCCTCTTCCTCTTCTTTGCTTTTGCCATTGCGACACAAGCTAGCGATCGGATCGGGGCCGTGAAGAAAGCACACCCCAGTGGTCCGCCTGATACGAGCGCCCTGCAATTCTCATCCCTGGGCTTTGGCTTCTCCTTGGCCGTGTTTGCCTGTAAGTCGATCTGACGCAACATGTGGTAATGGAGATGGCTCTGACCTTTCGCTCCCTCGGCCACGCTCCTCACTCCTCAGGGGTCTTCTTCAGAGTCACTGGCTCCCTCTTCAATCCTGCGCTGACTCTAGGTCTGACTTTGCTGGGCAACCTCTCCTGGATCTCAGGCATCGTCCTCACAATCTCTCAATTCCTAGGAGGGATAACAGCCGCCGCTATGCAGAATGCCCTCTTCCCTGGAGAGCCGAACATGAGAACGACGCTGAGTGGTGGCACGACTGTCAACCAGGGTTTCTGGATTGAATTCTTCTCCACCTTCATGCTCGTATTCACCGTCTATATGCTGGCAGGAGAGAAGCACAAGGCCACCTACCTTGCCCCTATCGGTATCGGCCTGGCGCTCTTCCTAGGCGAGCTCGCTGCAACAGGCTACACGGGAGGCTCCCTCAATCCAGCTCGCTCTCTGGGACCCGACGTCATTGCCAGGCACTTCGATGGCTTTGCCTGGATCTACTATGCGGCACCTTACAGCGCTGTCCTCGTCGCTACTGGCTTCTTCAAGTCGCTGCGATGGCTGCAGTACTATACTGTCGTGCCGGACCAGGACGATGACGATAGTCACGGCACTAAGCAGGTCATCAGAGGTGAGTAGCTGCATATTCTTTCCAAAGTGTACGTCTTCTGACTCCCCTTTCCCCTCCCCGTCTCCCCAATAGACGCTTTTGGCTCCATCATCGGAAGCATCGAGCAGATTCCCGCCGAGGACTTCAAGTACGCCACTGTAGACGTCGAGCAGCCTGCTGCGCCCACTACTGTCTTCCGACCCGTCTCGCAGACATATGAGCAGGAAGGGCAAAACACCGAGGAGGTGGTCGATGGTAATGAGTCAGGACCTCTGGGTCGCGTTGATCGCTTTGCTCATCCTCACCAGCAGCAGCCGTCTGGCCATCATTACGTTGGAGATGATGTATACGTGATCAGCGGTCGTGGTCGTTACGCGACTGCTATGTGAGGCTGCGAGTAGCGCATTCGCATGCGAAATACCGCCCTCATCGCGAGAAGTGCCTGTCGCCTTTACTCAATCCTGTGTGCAGTTTTCTCTTATACCACTGGCGAATGAGAATTGCATCCAGAAGATCGCGACCAGGTACATCGTCGTCTCACAGCGAGCTGCCTTCCCCAAACAGCTTCTCGTACGCAGGTCCAACCTCATCCAGCAGATCATCAGCCAGCAGTGCCCTCTTCTTCACCTTGAACACCTCTCTAGAGCAAGTACGTGTGAGGCAAGAAGCGCCATAAGCAGCTAGCAGCAGTAGCCTCTTCTCGTCGATGGTGTCTGGCTTGGGCGCTCCGGCGTGCACGGCTTCTCCGTCTCTGAAGATCTTGGCCCAGGCGAGGAAGGTGCACAGTGTGCCGGAGAGAATGTCACCCTGTCCGCCTGATCGCTTCAGTCCTCCGGGCTCGTCAGAGATGAGCACCTCGCTGTGGGTATACCAAGAGTGAGTGTCAGTCAACAATTGATCATCCAAAGTGATCCGCTTCCTACTGCGTAGCTGTGACTCACATTCCATTAGAGATCCGGTCCACCGATCCCTTCTCCAGGATGATCGGCCCCTTCAATGCGGCGCTCAACTCCTTTGCAGCATCCGAGCCTCCACCCTTCTTCATATCAATGTTCATCTTTTGACACAGTCTTCCAAATTCGACGACATTGGGAGTGAGCACCACCTTGTCCCAACCAATGACGACTTCGGGCTCATTGGCCACGAGCCAAAGTCCATCTGCGTCAACTACGGTCCAGATGTCCTTCTCCCTAGCAAGGGCCAGTGCGGTCCTAGCGCAGCTTTGCATATGTTCATCTCGTCCTAGTCCAGGACCCAGAACGAGAGAGTGCAAACGGGCGAAGATGCCTTCCAGGTCCTTCTTGATGTCCGCATTTGACTTGTTCTCATCCAGCACCCTGTGCACAATCAGGTCGGGAGAGTAAGTCTTGATGACATTTCCCGCCGAGGGTTCACAGATGGTGTGTGACATGTCTGCACCGAGCCTCATCGAGGACATCGAGGCAAAGTAGGGTGCACCAGTGTAGTCTCGTGAACCTCCTACGATGCCTACCCGCCCGGCTTGACCCTTGTGCATCTTCTCTGAAAGAGGAGGGATGATTTGCTTCACCTCTGCGAGGATCGAACGACGTGTTGGTGCGGCAGCCATATTGTGAGCCTAGTCGATGATGATGATAGTAAGGGTATCTAGTATCGATGGATCAGGATTCACTGTGAGAGGGCTCAAAGGGGAAAGAAAGGCCTGGCCAAGAGGGGCTTGGTGTGGAGACAGGGTCCAGCTCGAAGATCTGTGAGCCTTGTGGAGGTGTGGCTGAAATGACGGAGGGGTCAGCACAGGGCACTGCACGCCAACGCTCGCTCACACGACACGCCAGGCCAGAGAGGACAGCGGCGATAGCGCTAAAAACAGATTCCATGAACGTTAATGAGAAGGGACAGCATCCCTGGCAAGGCTAACAGTGCAACGGATTGTAAATGGCTGAGGCAGTCATGGACCGAAGGCGCCAGCCTGGACCCGCCTGGAGCAAGTGAATGCTGCGAAGCCTCACATCGCCACGCTGCTCCCGCACTGTGCAATGAGCACTTGATTGAGGAACACTGTTGGATACTGACTTCTCACCCGTCACATGCGAGTCACTGGACAGGATGTGAATCGTGGCCGTTGTGCCATAATACCGAGGCGCGGAAGCGTGTGCAGCGTACGGCGGCGACCTGCGACATCCTCGCTCCCTCTCCCCGCGATTGGAAATCAAATCCGTGTTTCTCGGCACCGAAGCGCGGCGCTTTTGCTTGACCCCGATTTTTGATTGAAAAGTCCTTCACCTCCTTCTCACCCCGCATACACGACCCTGGTAGCGCCCGCTGTAGACTTCATCCTCCTGCGCCCGTAGCGTCCCTAGTCCACATCACTGCCGCTGTAGGGTCCCTTGTTGAGAAATGCCGCCGAAAGCCAAGGCAGGTGGGGAGGAGCAGAAGGAGACGCGAATTGCCATTAGTGAGTGTTCGCAGCTTGGACAAAGGGGTGTAGAGCACTGAGCATAGCAGATTGGAGCGTAGGGCATCTGACACCGTATCCTCTCAACTCTCGCGATCATCGCTCACAGTCAACCAGGACAAGTGTAAGCCCAAGAAGTGTCGGCAAGAATGCAAAAAGAGCTGTCCCGTAGTGAGGATGGGAAGGCTTTGTATTGAGGTGACGCCAACTTCCAAGATCGCCTTCATCTCGGAGACCCTGTGTATTGGATGTGGTATCTGCCCCAAGAAGTGTCCTTTCGAAGCCATCAATATCATCAAGCTCCCCACAAATCTAGAGTCTGAGACCACTCACCGATACTCTGCCAACTCATTCAAGCTGCATAGGCTGCCAATTCCCCGAGCCGGACAGGTGTTAGGTCTGGTGGGAACAAATGGTATCGGAAAGTCTACAGCATTGAAGATTCTAGCAGGAAAGCAAAAGCCCAACTTGGGCAAGTACGATGAGCCGCCTGACTGGCAGGTTATTCTCAAGTACTTCCGTGGATCCGAGCTGCAGAACTTCTTCACCAAGGTCCTGGAAGACAACATTAAGGCTTTGATCAAGCCGCAATACGTAGACCACATCCCCAGAGCAGTCAAGCAGCCTATCACCGTGTCCAAGATGCTGGACGGAAAGCTTGAGAGGGACAACAAGGACAGTGTGGTGGACCTGCTGGATTTGGGAGTGGTGTTGGAGAGAGACGTTAAGCAGCTCTCGGGTGGAGAGCTGCAGAGGTTCGCAATTGGAATGTCTTGTGTGCAGAAGGCCAACATGTGAGTACCCAAAGAGGGATATACGCATACAGGAAGCACCTCTCACCTCTGATAATCGTTCTTGGTGTCACAGGTACATGTTCGATGAACCTTCATCGTACCTTGACGTCAAGCAGAGGCTGAAGGCAGCTCACATCATTCGGTCGATGCTCGATGATCAGACGTATGTCATCACTGTCGAGCACGACTTGAGTGTGCTTGACTACCTCTCCGACTTCGTCTGCCTGCTGTACGGTGTCCCCTCGGTGTACGGTGTCGTCACGGTACCTTCGCCTGTGCGTGAAGGTATCAACATCTTCCTGGACGGCTTCATCCCGGCCGAGAACATGCGTTTCCGTCAAGAATCGCTTACCTTCAAGATCGCAGAGACTGCCGATGATGAGATTGTGGAGCGCTCGAACAGCGTCAAGTACCCCGCGATGAAGAAGACGCTCGGAAACTTCTCGCTCGACATTGAGGCCGGAGACTTCCGAGACTCGGAGATCATCGTCTTCCTCGGAGAGAATGGTACTGGAAAGACGACTTTCGTCAAGATGTTGGCTGGCAAGCTCTCACCGGACTCGAGTTCGGAAGCACCGCCCGAGCTCAACGTCTCCCTGAAGCCGCAGATGATTGCTCCCAAGTTCACCGGATCGGTCAGGGAGCTGTTCATCAAGCAAATCAAGGGAGCTTTCCTGCATCCTCAATTCCAGACTGATGTGGTCAAGCCGATGCAACTCGATGCCATCATCGACCAGAGCGTTCAGACACTGTCTGGAGGAGAGCTGCAGAGAGTTGCCTTGGTTCTGGCATTGGGCAAGCCCGCAGATGTGTACCTGATCGACGAGCCTTCGGCCTATCTCGATTCGGAACAGCGTATCATTGCCTCGAGGCTGATCAAGAGGTTCATCCTCCACTCGAGGAAGACCTGCTTCGTCGTCGAGCACGACTTGATCATGGCCACTTACCTGGCTGATAGAGTCATCTGCTACTCTGGTACACCGTCAGTCAAGGCGACGGCCACTGCACCTCAGAGCTTGTTGACTGGTATGAACTCCTTCCTCAGCGGTCTGGACGTGACCATGAGGCGTGACCCTACCAACTTCCGACCGAGATTCAACAAGTACGCCTCTCTCAAGGACAAGGAGCAGAAGTCGGCAGGCACGTACTTCTTCCTCGGAGATGACTAAGAGAGGAGGATGGCAGAAGACGCTCAGACCAGGCAGGGGTATAGGGAATGAGAGAGTGAGCAGTGCAATTGCGGACGAGTGTGGCTGTATGTAGACTGCCTCGTCATGTCCCTACCTGATCACCAATGTAACACTAGACTTCATCGACACTATTATTGCGGCTTGGCGATGACTTCAATATCACCACATATCAGCATACATTTATTTCCATATGGCCGTGCGTCTTGTTACAAATTCACTTTCAAGGGTGAGGATGCAGACCTCGTACGGCCCTACCGACCGCGCCCCTGATCTCGCCCATGTCTTGGCCCCCTCGAGCGGTGAGCGAGCTTGCCGGCCCTCCCAGACCTCCGCTCTCTCCCCTGCCGGGTGGAAGCAGTGCGCCAACTTCTCCAGGGTCGCTACGACGACCGGTGCCGTGCTGGTAGTCGTAGCTGCGAAGACGGAGTGGCACGGAGCGCTTCTTGAGGAGCTCGGGCTTGGCGCTTGGGCTCTCCTGACCGCCGTCCTTCTTGTCGGATTGGTCCTCGACCGCTGTCGCCTTGGAGGCCTTCTCTGCCTTCTCTGACTCCTTCTTGCTGCTGTCCTCCGCAGTGTTGGCGTCTTCAGCCTTGGTGCCTTCCTTGCTGGACGTCTTCTTCTCTGATGCTTCCTCTGTCTCTGCCTCTTTGGTGTTTCCATCATCATCATCGTCGGCTTGCTTTTTCTTTTCCTTCTTGCTGTCATCATCGTCATCTTTTTCCGTTGCTTTTCCTTTGGAGCCTTCTGTCTTGCTTCCCTCTTCTTTGTTCTTCTCTTCGTCACTGTCCTCCTTCTTGTCCCCTTCTTTTTCGGTCTCTCCCTTGGTAGTCTTCTCCTGCTCAGTGTTCTTCGAGTTGGCATCTCTTACTTCAGAGCCTTGCTTGTCTGTCTGACGCTGTTCAGTGCCTTCCTCCTTGCTGTTCTCCTGCTCGGAGCCTTCTTTTTGGATACTCTCCTGCTGCGCCTGGGAGCCTTGCTTCTTGGTATCTTTCTCCCCTGTACTTTCCTTCTCAACTTGCTCTACACTCGTCTTCGTGTCTTTCTCCTGGCCTCCTTCTTGCTGTTCCTTGCCATCCTCCTCCTCCTTTGCCTCCTGTTTCTGAGGTGCTGTCTCGTTGTCGAGACCTTTGGTGGTAGTGCCTTGCTTCTTCAGGCTTTGGTCGCCAGCGACCCCTCCCTTGGGACTGGACACTTCACTGGGACTGCCCTCGCCTGACTTCTTCTCGCCCAATGCCCCTTCGCTTACGTTGGTCAGCGTAAGCCCGTCTGGTGTTGCCGTGTTGCCGCGGGGATTCCTGTCGACACCGCCAAAGAGAAGGCTGCCAGCGTATGCGGGGAGGCCGGGCGGGGGCTGATCATCTTGGGACCTGCCAAAGACAACAGCGCCTCCGTCGGTACCTCGTAGCTGCCTGAGCTGGACGGCAGGCTGGTTGCCCTGCTGGACTTGACCTATGGGCGCCGCAAGGCTGCTGGCGGAGGCGAGCAGGAGAACAGTGAGAGTGACTGGGGTGGAGGCGGTCTTCATGCTGTTACTGGTGTAGGGTTTGCGAGTGTGAATAGCAGTTGTCGAAGGGAGTAAGATATTGTTGTGTTCACCGGGAATGTTATGAACTCGTCTAGCGAATCGGAATGGGAGATACCACTGAGAGCCGATCAACGTCTCTCTCGATTAGGCGAGGGTATATCTGGTGCTTGCGGGCGCTGCGGAGGAGTAGCCAGAGGTCAGTGCTCTAGAGGCGCTGTGTCTTTTATATGGCCCCACCTTCCAGTCGCCACTCACGCATGCGAGTTGCCGCTTCATTTGCTGCCCGCAACATGACATGGGCTCAGTTGCTCTTCGAAAACACCGCGGTGCACAAACAGCCACCTGGCAATCTGATCGCTATGTACCCTATATTGGGTGGACAAGTCGAGCTCTGCCTCAGCTACTGGTATGTAAAAGGTTGGATTGCTGCCACGCTAGTCAGAGGGCGTTCGTTTGGCCAGACTGAAACTCTTGACAGATGGCTTGAAAGCAAAGGCCGGTTGTTCGTTCAGTCTGCTTCTCGGCAATGTGCTCCCGGTAAGGATTTCAGATCACTTTGCAGAATCAACATGAGAGCCGGGAGCAACCTCAATCGCAGACTCAACACGAGCGGCTTGCGAGTCCCTGCGAAACTTTGCCCTTGCCATGGCTAGCTACGATTCACTAGCGAACAGCAGCTGAGCAACGAGCGTGAGGGCAGTCGTTGTCAAACCAGCGCTCAGGCTTCCACAACGTCCACACACCGTGAGATCAAGCAGTTCAGATTATGGATGGTGCCAATGAGCTTACAAACGGTGGCAGCCGAGAAGGTAGCAGCGTGAACTCCTCCTCTACCCCCTAGCTCAAGGACCGCCCCTGCCAACCAGAGCCTCTACTCCGTACTCATGTTCGAGGTCGCGCCTGTGGTGCCTCATATTCTTGATGACCTTCAAAGCTCCCAGACCCGGTATCAAAGTCAAGAAAGCAAGACGGGGCTGCAGCTCATCGGAGCGAGCCGCAATTGCAGAGTCGACGCTCTGCCTTCGCTTCGAAAAGTGCCCAGCGCTATCGTCCAAATCTCGATCATCATACATGGCATCGAGGTCGCGCTTGGGCCTCTGGCGCTCCTTACGAGCCTTTTGTTGGAGTGTGGCTTACAGAATCCCGGAACGGAAGCACTTTCCAGTCACGTGACCCCCAGGTCCTCGCCGCTGGCACTTCTCCCCGGTCACTCC
>NW_020289914.1:1754339-1862471 GCF_003144135.1 Microstroma glucosiphilum
CAACTTCCATACTGTGTGTTCCTACTCTCTTCTACTACTTCATTCAATCCATCTTTACCACTTCTTTAGCGTCCGTTTTACCGATTCGATCAATACCTTTCTCTGCTCCGCGATGTTGTGCGCGGCAAAGACGCCGGGAATCAGGGGAAGCCAAGCCAAACGGGGCTGCAAGTCATCACTGGAACGAGCGACTGCCTGGAGCTGAGATTCGGGGTCTTGCAACGGTGGAGAATCACCTTCGTCCTTGTTGGCTCGGATGTGGCCGGCCGGCGTTACGGGCGTAGCTAGGACTGCAGAGACCAATGCGGCGGAAAGTAAGAGGTAGCTGCACTTCATGTTGTTGGAAGTGCTCCGTTGCGAGGCTTGAAGGGACGAGGAGTATGACGCGGGCAGTATTGCAGTAAGACGGTGATGCTGAGTTTCGCCAGGAGAGTCAGGTGCTTGAGTTGGGGGATGGAGTCTCGTGTACGTCGACGAATGAGATTGGTGAGCACTGCTGGGGGAAAGAATTGCGATGCAAGCTGGGAAGACGCACCTTTATACACTGCTTGACGTCGTGAGATGAAGTTTCCTTGCCGAATCAAATGCAGGCCGTCAGTGTAGCAACCTTCAACTCGGCAAGTTTTGGCCGGAGGCCGGTACAGAAATGAGCAAAGCTCGATGGTGCGCAACATTGTGGAAAGCGTGCGACAGGTCTTTGCTGCTTTCAATCTGGCCTGCCTATACTGTACCACCTTGCCTTGTGATCAACACGTTGCTTTGCCTCGTCTCTTTCGGCGGTTTCAATTCACTGATGTGAGCGGGCAACTCCACCGTCTCTCTCTCCAGGATGACACCACGGGTCAACAAGGCAAACATCCGGCAAGTAAAGGCCGAGATCGACTCACATAGATCAGCTGTTTCGCTTTGCTCTGGAGCCAGGCGTTGCTCTCAAGCGACAGCACAAAAGGCAGGGGTACTTTGTGCTATGGGGTGAGCACAATACCGACAGACTGTGGGGATCTGATTGTCAATGGCATCGCAAATCAACAATTGTGGCAGCAACAAATCCCCACTCTGCCGAAGAGACTGACGGACGTGTCCAGCACATCCTAAGGTCCTTTCAATGCCCTATGCAGCGCGACACCAGATTATCGCGTCAGTGCCAAAGAACACAATGACTGTCAAAACACTCTCGTCTCATTAGGCAAATACAGGAAAGAAAGCTTACTCACTCGGTACGAAGGGAAACCGAAGAATTGCACACTGGAAACGCCGATGTTGAGAAACATATGAGATTGGAGGGAAATGATTTGCCCAGGGTAAAAGAATGTGCTCTTAAGCCTCGACCTCGAAGTCAACAAAGTCACGCTCATCAACATCATCATCAGCCAGATCGCGCTCGTCAACGTCGGCATCCGGGAAGTCTCGCTCCTCAAAGTCTCCTGCCTCCTCGAAGTCTCGCCTGTGGTTAGGGTGAGCGTCCAGCTTGTTCAGCATGGCGTCCTTGTAATGCGCCCATTGTGCCTTGTTCATGGCCCTACCGTCACTGGCTCGGGCATCAACGAGGTCCTCGAAGTCTCGCTCGTCAAAGTCCTCAAAGTCTCGCTCCTCGAAGTCGGCGTCCTCGACGTCACGCCTGTGGTTGGGGTGGGCGTTGAGCTTCTCAAGCATAGCATCCTTGTAGTGAGCCCATTGCTCTTTGTTCATAGCCCGGCCGCCACTGGCACGAGCATCGACATCGGCATCGTCGAACTCTCGCTCCTCGAATGCGTCTTCGTCAAAGTCTCGCCTGTGGTTGGGGTGAGCATCAAGCTTCTCGAGCATGGCGCCCTTGTAGTGAGCCCACTGCTCCTTGTTCATGGCCCTGCCGCCACTAGCTCGAGCGTTGACCAAGTTGACGAGGTCTTCGAGGTCCCGCTCATCGAAGTCCTCAAGGTCGCGCTCGTCGAAGTCTGGAAGGTCGCGCTCCTCAAAGTCGGCGTCCTCTACCTCTCGCTTGTGATTGGGATGAGCGTTGAGCTTCTCGAGCATGGCATCCTTGTAGTGCGCCCATTGTTCCTTGTTCATAGCTCGACCGCCGCTGGCTCGGGCGTTGATCAAGTTGGCAAGGTCTTCGAGATCGCGCTCGTCGAAGTCTGGAAGGTCTCGCTCCTCAAAGTCCTCGAGGTCTCGCTCGTCTTCGAAAGCAGCTTCCTCAACCTCCCGCTTGTGGTGATGGTTGGGATGAGCGTCCAGCTTCTCAAGCATAGCACCTTTGTAGTGCGCCCACTGCTCCTTGTTCATTGCCCTTCCACCACTAGCGCGAGCATCGACATCGACTGCATCGGCCAAGTCTCGCGGTGCCAGCTGCTGGGCGTACTGCGCAAGCTGCGCAAGGTCGGACTCGGTGAGACCGACGGGGGCGGCGGAGACGCTTGGAGAGGCGGCGGCGGCGAGGAGGAAAGCGAGGAGGAGGCCGAGGAATTGAGACTTCATTGTTGGTAGAGGTTGGGATTGGAGTTGGGGTTGTGTGCTGGTAGTTAGCGGGGTAAGAGCCGGTGTTGATGTTCGAAGTTGAGGCCGTGCTGTTGAAATGCTAGTCGAGCTTCTCCTGGAATCTCGAGGGCTTGTGCTTGTGGAGGTTTGGTATTTGTGAGCGCTGCTGAGGAAAAGAAAAGGGATGAGGAAGGGGCGAAAGAGTCTGCTTTATATAAGTCTCCTCGAGGCCAGATGTCTACACGCAAAGGCGATAGGCCGAGACAGGTAGGCAGAGAGCAAAGGCCTCGTCGGCCTCCGCCAAGCATTCAACGCAGTCTCACAGCTGTATGCTGAGCAAAGGAGAGTTCGTTTGCCAGTCGCCTCTAGGAGAGCAATCGGCAAACACTTCTGCGGACGTCGTCAGCCACTCCACAGCTCCCACAAGCACAGCCTTCCGCTTCGCAAGAAGTCTGAGCAGCTCGGTGTCCGCATACAAATTGCTCTCGCGAAACTGCCTTTGTCATTTGACGTCTCCTGTGCATGCCAAAGACGATGGCGGTGGCATGGATGTCATTGCCGAGGTTCGTTTGACAAAGTATGCATTGCTCTCAAGACCAGAATTCGCAGTGTTCGCAGCAACGCCTGGGACTTGTCGCAAAAGTGGTTTGCTGTCACAACATTTGTTTGCTCGCAAGAAGAAGGGAGGGCGCAAGTGGCTTCCGGGTATGGTAGGATTCGCGTAGTGTTTGGTGAAATCAAGTGCTCCCAGCAAAGGGAGAGCGAAGAGCGAACTAGCGGCAATCTCTCACAGCCAAGCGTCCATCTTCTCTGGTCCCCTCCCAACCGCCTGCACCTTGAACCCAATCTTCTCCAGCCTCGCCACGTCCAGAAATCCACTATGTCCATCAAACACAAATGCCGGCTTCTGCATCTGACTGAACACGGCTTGCCAGTCAAGGGTACGGAACTGGTCCCAGGGTGTAGTGATGACGACTGCCTCTGCGTCGCGGCAGGCCTCGAGTGCTGAGCTGGCTAAGGTCACTCGGCTGGAGGATTTGAGCGAGGCGATGGATGCGTCCAGGGAGGAGTCGAGGAGGACTCCCCCTGAGCCAGGGTAGGGCGAGGGCGATGGACGCGAAGGGTCGTTGACTAGATCCCGCCAGATCTGCTCGTGCGGGACTTTCGGGTCGTAGATGCTCAGCAGGGCATTATCCTCGAGGAAAGTGCGGCAGAGCGTAATGGCGGGTGACTCGCGCGTGTCGCCCGTGTCTTTCTTGAAGGCGAAGCCTAGCACAGCGACGCGCTTTGAGGTGATGGTGTTGAACATCGTCGAGACGACCTTTTGCGCGAAGCGAGCTTTGGACCAGTCGTTCATCGCTAGCACTCCGCGCCAGTATTCAGCTACCGGGTGCAGACCCAACGACTCGCTCAGATAGACCAGATTGAGCAAGTCCTTTGAGAAGCACGACCCACCAAACCCGCATGTGGCTCGAAGGAAATTCGGTCCAATGCGCTTGTCCAGCCCACAAGCATGAGCAACTTCACCAATGTTCGCGCCGGTGCTTTCGCAGATGGCGGCGAGCGAGTTGATGCTCGAGATGCGCTGCGCGAGGAGTGCATTTGCGGCCAGCTTGCTCAGCTCCGAGGACCAAAGACCAGTAGTGTAGATCCTCTCTGGAGCGACCCAATTCTCGTACACTTCACCAAGCCGATCTGCTGCTTCCCTTCCCGAAGGCGTATCCAGACATCCGATCAATACCCGGTCTGGGTTCTGCAAGTCGCGCATGGCTGTTCCCTCTGCGAGGAATTCGGGGTTGGAGAGAATGTCGAAGTGAATTCCCGGGCGGGAGTTGGCTTCGAGGATGGTACGCATGGAAGAAGCGGTACGACAGGGCACGGTTGATTTTTCAACGATTATCTTGGATGAGGTGGCAACACTCGCGATTCGACGCGTGGATGACTCGACGTAGCTAAAGACGTGGAAGGAGCATGCAAAGCCCTGTAAGCAGGCAGTCCGGCACTACTCAAGCTCCTCACGACCTTGTCACTCACTGTAGATCAGCAGCGTACCCCGCACCAATCCCGCTCTTCTTGGTCGGCGTATTGACACTAACAAAGATCAAGTCGGCCGCTCTGATAGCCTCATCAATCTCCGTGCTGAACCACAGATTTCTGCCCCTACAAGCCTTGACCACCTCTCCCAATCCAGGCTCAAACACAGGCAAACCCGTCAGTTCGCCTGTGAGAGGGTCAGGAGGGGAGTTCCAGGCCGCGATTCTGGAAGGGTTGACATCGACAATGGTTACTTGGATGTGTGGGCAGCGGGCGGCCAGGAGGGTGCAAGTGGGACCACCAACGTAGCCTGCGCCAATGCAGCAGATGGAGCGGACCGGGGGATGGAAAGAGGGGCTGTCGTTGATTTGAGGGGCTGAATCGGAGAGGGAGAGACCCTGAGAGAGACCAACGAGATTGGAGTGACTTGAGGAAGCGATCGGAGCCATTGTAGAGAGGTCTATCGTTCTATCTATGTGTCTAGTGGGTCGTCTAATCGTGCTTGTCTAGGAAGCAGGAAAATCCAAGGACAGGAAGGGAGGTCTGTGTACTTATATACATCGAGGAGAAAGAAAGCCGTGTTGACATCCAATTCCTGTCCTACATGCCCGTCTCAGGACATCTTCCGCCTTATTGCCCGGCCAGGAGAGATCCGGACGAAAGCGTCTTGGCCCGATGACAGACTGCTCTATTCCTGTCCCTGTCCCTGTCCCGCTCCCCCTGAGCTGAGTACTAGCCCCTGATTCCTCCATACCTCTCTGTGCATGCCCAGTCACATCCAAGGAAGAAGGTGCTGAGGCTCTGAAGCTAAAGAAGAGGGTGGGGGAGGAGGGTGTTGTGTGCAGAGGAGTGGAGAGCACGATGCCTTCCCCACCTTGGAACGTGCGCTTGATGGTGATCCGTGCAGAGAGGCACGGAAGTGCGAAACGCGCCGGTCTTCCGATCCGATCAGATCCGATCCGCTGGAATCGGTGTGAGTTTCGAGGCAAGCCAAGGTACTCAGAGCATTAGCAAGAGGGTGTAAAGTATTCCATGATTCTCAAAGAGTCGTCTCAAAGCGTACAACAAGGATAGACACAAGGGGAGAGGTGGGAGAGAAAAAAAAGAAACAGGGGAAGAAGGGTGCAAGAGGATATAGAATATCGGCCGAATGGGTATCGAGAACTCGGGAAACAAAGATGCACTTTTGTCGAGGTGGGCCTGTGGGCTTGCCTCCTCCTCCTCCTCCTTTCGCTTGCGCCGCTCCATTACTTCTTGCCCACCGCCTTCGCACCAGTGGGGGTGGCGCCTCGCGACCTGCTCAGCGAGCCCGCCCTCGAGTCGCTTCCCTTGGCGTTCGTAAGAGCAGGGGAGCCTCTTGCTCTCCCTCTGGCCGATAGGAACGAGGCTGCTCCACCTGGACCTGGAAGGACAAGAGGGTTGCTTGCTGCTGCCGTAGGGGCAGCCTGTACTTGTGACAGTGAAGTCTTGCTCCCTTCGCCGATAGCAGAGCCTTCATCGGCGGTAAGTTTAACTTTGAGAGTGCTGGGGGATGAGGGGAGTGTAGGGGGCCAGTCTTCTCGGATTTGCGCCAGAGCAGCTGCATCGCTCAGGTCACTCAGATGATTGCCGCTCCCACCTGGCGGTGCTGGAGCTGACCCTGCACTGCTTGCATTCTGTGCGTGCGAGTCTTCACGGGGGACGTTGAGCATGCCCAGGACTGCAATGGCATCTTCAGCTTCACCGTCAGAGCTGGAGTTAGCTGCAGGAGGCGCGACTTTGGCCGATGCCTGCGGCTGTGCTGCTGCAGTAGCTGGTACATCGTTAGTAGGAGCGGAGGAGGGCCCACCACCAAGGGCTGGATCGATGGCTGGAGGAGCAGGAGGTGCTACGGGCTCAGAGGGAGCAGCTTCTCCTACACCAGGCGCGGCACCACTACCGCTGACGTCGCTGCCGCTACCACTGTCGCCGTGCGCAAAGACTGCCAATGCTTCAGCAGCTCGCTGAGCACTGGTAGACGCCCGGCGTCGTCGCTTTTCGGCAGAGTCGCCAGAAGGTGAGCCCACGTGACGAGAGCGACTTGAGCGCCCAACTTCGTCAGAGCCTTCGTCGAACTCTGCGTCCGACCCCACTTGAGAGCTTTCGTAGTCCTCGTCATCTTCGTCGCTTGCGCCGCCAGAAGCATCAGTTGGCTTCCTGCGTGGTCGTCCCCTCTTCCCAGGTGGGGGCTTGATGAACCCGGGATCGTGGCAGCGAGCGTGACGGTTCAGAGTAGTCCGGCGGGTGAACTGCTTACCACATCCTTGGTACTCGCAGACGTACGGCCTCTTGCCAGAGTGAGTCCTTCGATGGCGGGCCAGCGAGGAGGAATCGGAGAACTTCTTCCCACAGCCAGCGTGTTCACACTCATGGGGCCTCTCTCCACTGTGCACACGGGAATGCACGGTCAGAGCAGACCTCTGTAAGAAGCTCTTGCCACAGCCTGGGTGAAGACAGGGATAAGGGCGTTCTCCAGTGTGGATACGGTTGTGTCGTGCAAGATCTGATCGTCGTGAGAAGGTCTTTTCGCAAGATTCGCATTTGTGAAGCTTGGGCCCTCCTGCATCGTGTTCAGTCTCGCCATCAATGTACTCAGGTGGAGACTTGCGCTTGTTGCGGCGACCTGAGGACGAGGAAGCTCCAGCTCCGTCATTGTCTGCGCGCTTGGAGTTGACATCACTCTGTCGCTTACTCTTGCTCTTCTTAGAGGTCGCAGGCTCATCGACATCCTCGTCCTTGACCTGAGGCTCACTGTGAGGGATCGCGTGGTGTGGATGACCCATCGGATGCTGATGAGCAGGCGCGCCGTAAGGGACAGGAGCAGCCATGGCAGCAGTGCCATAAGGGTAAGGAGGGTACGACTGACTCGGATCGAATGGAGGATAGACTCCATGAGGTGGCATATACATCTGCGCGTATCCACCCTCTAGACCGGGGTAACCAGGCATGCCTCGAGAAACACCAGGAGGCATAAAGTAGCCTGGGGGCCACATGTGACCACCGACAGGGCGAGCCATTTGAGCACCTGGAGGATAGTAGGCATGGTTGGCTGATGCCGATGGGCCAGTGCCAATTTTACTTGCATCATCATCAGGACGCGGGGGTCGAGCACCACTATAGAAGGGCGTGTTCGATGGCTGGATATTCGAGTACGGATGATAGGAGCCGGTGTGGAAGGCGCCTGCCGAAGACGACGAAGGTGATGCTCCAGCTCCTGTCCTCGCGGATGACATGGGAGCAGTGTTGGTAGAAGGCGCGGTGGAGGTCGAGGTCGAGGCCAGCGCTCCGGTTGAGGGGCCTCCTTGGAAGCCAAAGCCGTGGTGCGCGAAGAAGCTTGCGGGCGAGGAGAATCTCTCGGGCTCGTGCAACTGCTTCTGACCGTGTCGCAGACGACCGGCAGTATCCCTTGGCTTACCGGATGTCGAGCCCGCGTCGGAGTGATCGTCATCACCATCAGCGCCTGCAGCGGTATCAGCACCTTCGTCGTCATCTCGCACATCGCGGGCAGCGCTAGAGGCAAATGGTGATGACCGGGCCTCTTGGAACCACGTAGGACTGTCTCTTCCTCCGAAGAGTCCGGGCCGCAGAGAGGTAGCTGCAGGCGAGTTGCGACCTAGGAGATCTCGACGAGGGCTGGAAACGCGAGAAGGGGAGCTATTACGCTGAGCTTCATCGGTAGCTACGCGTGCGAGGTCAGGCAAAAAGGCTGTGGGGTGAACCATTGGGCCAGGGTTGTGTCAAAGAAGAGGAGATGAATCAGTCCGCGTCACCTTCTCCCTACTGTTCCCGAGGGGCTACTCACCTCTGGCAGCATCCGCTTCCTGCTCAGTCGTTGGCACATCGACGCCGGAGTGATAGTGATGGTCACCGGGACTGGCTTTGCGACCTCTCGATTCTTCGAGGCCATCCCCTGCACCACCACGTTGAGGCGAAGAGGGGCGCGAGGCCGAAGTCGAGAATCCCGTGGTACCACTGGACGCGGCGTCCCGTGCAAGCGCGCTAGATCGCGAAGTACCACCCATGGCGAGGCGAGCAGCAGAGTCGCGATAGGGAGTCATGTGTCCTGGTAATGCCAGACCGTGTCGTGGTGATCCGACGGGGGATGGATTGGCAAAGTTGGCGGAAGAGCCCAACCGGGGCGATGATACGGATGGGGCGGAGATGGTGGATGGTACGCGACTTGAGCTCATACCGTTGTCCCAAGCGCCTGGGCGGTGGGAGTGTCGATGCGTTGCAAAGGGATCGATGTTGTGAAGTGCAATTGTCAGCAGCCTACTGTTGCCTTGTACGAAGTTGCTGGTGCTGTGTTGCGAATGGTGCCGTCGAGGAAAAACGCGGATACGGGTGGGCGGATGGCTGGTGCACGCCTGGTCTCGCACAGGGCAGATTTCTTAAGCAAAGGCGTCTGTGTGTCGCTGTGCGTCGGCGATGACGGGTGCAGAGGAGCGTGGCTGGTCTTGAGGAGCGTGAGTGAGGGTGGAAGGATGGTGTTGAGTATCGTGAAGGCAGTGGCGGACCAGTGGGTCGGCGTGGGTAGAATTGTGGTCGTTGATGAGAAAGGGAGGAGGAGAGGCAGGGAGATGGGGCGCCAGGGAGAGGCCCGGGCGGATGTGCTGACGAGGGTCGGCGTGGGAGGCGCGACAGGAGCCCAGCCTGTGTCTCTTGGAGAGTGCGAGTGTGGGTAGGAGGTGTTGCGGGAGAGGAGATTGAGAAGAGTAGGTAGGAGTGACTACGGCGGTGGGTGCGATGGTACCGGATGGGAAGAATGAGCTTCACTGGCGTCGCGGTGGTGGCCGTGGGTGGTTCGGGCGCAGAGGGGTGGAAATGGCGGGTGGCCAGGGCGCTGCGTCTGTGCCCCGCCAATGAAAATTTCCAGCCCTGGTCTGACCGCCGTGTGGCCCAAGCTCACTCTGCATCCGCCTTCAGGCACTAGGCCAGTGTCAGCGCCCTCCCCGCCTAGTCTACCCGCTGTCGTGATCTCCCGTTCCGCTTTTGTGACAGCAACCATGGCGCCGCGCTGCCAAGGCCATTTGCAAAAACGAGTCATGGCCTTGCAGTATAATAGACGACACAAGAAAGCAAAGTAGATACAAGTAGAGCCAGGTCAAGCTGCTGAGCAAGGGAGGAGCATTCGTCAAGATGCCGGCCTGCAATGGTGGTAACGAGGTACTGGCAGCTCAGAGCCAGAAAGCACCGCTTCCCGCATCTGCGCTTGCTGCCGACCCTGCAAGCCCCGCCGACTCCGCACAAGAAGTCCAACGGTACACTCTCAAAGCACTCGACCTACTCACAAACTGGATCGAAAAGGGAGAAAAGGACCGAGCAGTCCCGGCATGCAAGTGGGAGAACAGCACGCATCTACGGAACTCTAGAGAAAAGCACAGCAGCAGCAGCAGCAGCAGCAATGGACAGAATGTGGGTGGTGACGTACAGCTCTCCCAGGTGCCCATGTCAGAGGAGGCCATCTTTGCCTTCCTCGAGCAAACGCTGGAGGACAGCGTCAATCCCTGGACACACCGCTTCCTAGACAAGCTCTACACTATGCCCACCACCCTTTCTCCTGCCCTCGAGTTGATGCTCGGAGCAATGAACGCCTCGGGCGTAGTCAGCTCTGCCTCCCCCGCCCTCTGTCTCGCAGAGGAAAAGGCTGTTGAAGGGCTGGCGCGGCTGATTGGGTGGGATGTCGATAAAGTCGACGGACTCACCATGCCAGGTGGGTCCTCGTCTAATGTCCTGGCTGTGCAGACTGCTTTGGGCAACGCGTTCCCCTCTTTCAAAAGGCAAGGCCTCTTTGGCGTGACTGAGCACTTGATGTCCACTGGTCGAAGTCTCAAGGCCAGCAGGCCAATCATTCTCACTAGTGAGCAGTCACACTACTCGATCGAGAAGGCGGCACTCGCATGTGGCATGGGTCTCGAGTCTGTGCAAAAGGTCAAGTGCGACGCAAATGGCCGTATCAACCTCGCACATCTGGACGAGGTCTTGGCTGGGTTTGAGGATAGTGAAGAGACAGATTCCAGCAGGACTGGGTTCCCTTTCTACATCAACCTCACGGCCGGCACCACGATATTGGGCGCTTTTGACGATATCCAGGGGGCGACCGAGGTGATCCGCAAGTGGGAGGCGAGGAGAGAGAGCAAGAACAGCAGCAGCAACGGCAGCAGCAACGGCGATCGGTCCAGCCCTCAACTCCCCACTCCTACTAAGATTTGGATCCACATAGACGCCTCCTGGGGCGGACCTGTCCTCTTCTCCTCCTCCCTACGCAAACTAATGGACGGTGTCTGCTCCGCCGACTCTCTTACAATCAATCCACACAAAGTCCTCAATATCACGCAACAATGCTCCTTTGCCCTCTTCCGACGCGCTTCAGACTTGACCGTCAACGTTACGGGCGCAAAGTACCTCTTCCATGGTGCCTCCACCTCCTCCACTTCAGATGAAGAGAAGCGTGAATTCCTCCGCCGCAATCCAGGAGCGAAAACAATGGGGTGTGGTCGACGTCCTGATGCCTTCAAGTTCTACGTCGAGTGGCTGCGCGTCTCCACCTTGGGATTCGCAGCGCACGTAGAGCGCGGTGTGGGGTATGCGTACAGCCTTGTCCGGTTGGTGGAGGAGAGGTATGCTGCGACACTAGAAGTGGCAGAGGCGACCCTTGCGGGTGTGCAGACGGGTGGACTCTTCTTGCAGGTCTGCTTTAGACCACGCTTGCCGAGGGGCATTGCAGAGCTCTTCAAGCTCGTACTTCCCGACGAAGATGCTGAGCCGAACGGCCGTGCAGGCGTCCCCTCGCGCTCCTACTCCCTCCTCTCACACAGTACCCACGCCCTGCACGCCAAATTGCGTGCCCTCGGCCGTTTCACAGTGGACAAGGCCCCGCTTGCATACCCTCACGCAGACGTCGGGTACTACATTCGGCTGGTGGCGCACCCCACCACTAGTTTGGCATTGTACGAGGAGCTGGTGGGTGAGGTGGACCGTTTAGGGAGGGAGTACTTCGATGAGCTTAGCGGAAAATTGAAATTGCGGATGGATGGGACGAATGGCGTGGCGGAGGGGAAGAGGCTGAAGAGTTATCTCGATGAGATTGCTGTGGAGGAGTGAAGATGGCGAAGAGATGACAGGCAATGACACTAGACGTGTTGAGAAATTGAGACAACGCATGTTGTATTAGTGGTGCTAATGAGACAGTGAAAGCGTAGCTGAAGCTGGAAGCAATTACAAAAGATTCTGATTCCTCCCTTCTCTGCCACCTCTGAACACATCTAGCAAGTCTAGATTCAAAGATGGCTAGTCTGCGCCTTAATCTCAGCAGCTTCTGCCTCCAGATCCTTCCTCTCAGGCTCGGCCATGTACTCCTCCCACGACCTGATAGGCTGCGATGCCTTCGACGGCACCAGACCGGCCTTGAACACTGCCGGGTCGTGCACCTCGACCGTCTTGGACACATCTGCGCTCGTGCTCGATGTTGCGCTCTTCTCGACTTCCGAACCCTCCACGACTGGAGCAGGGAACTGCTCGGCGAGGGCCTCGACGGCGCCGAGGACTTGCGCGACCATTGGCTCGGGAGCACCGGCGGTGGCGAGGGTGCTCTTGACGAACTCCTTTACGCTGTCCACAGACGTCTCGCCCTTGAGGAGCATCTCCCAGGCCTCGGCAGGAGGCTGTGGAGTTCCCTCTCCACCGGCCGAGAGCTGGGCCTTAAGCGCCTCCGCTGCCTGCGTTGAGAACATCTTGGCCTTGACCTGGCTCTGCACATGCACTGACAGCTTAGCCCGAGTAGGGCTCGAAGGATGGATGTACTGCATGAAGAGCTCCAGCACATCCGACTTTGAGACCTTCTTCAGCGCTTCCACGTCTCGCTCACGAGCCAGGAAATCGTAGTAGCCAGAGTGGATGTGGAACCAGAAGCGAGTGGACTCCTCGCCAAGGTTCTTGACCACCTCGAGCTTCTTGGCGATGAGACTCGCCTTCTGCTTCTCGAATTCTGCAGGGGACATTTCCTCTAGGAGCTTCTTGAACTGCTCGAAGAAGGCCTCGATGCGGGATTCGAGGAAATCGGCATCACGCTCCGACTGGATAATGATCCGGTACCCCATTGAACCGATCGTCCTCCTCACCGACGAGAAGACGAGATAGCCGAGCTGCTCCTTTGTCCTCAGCTGATCAAAGACGGGCTCCGAAGCGATCTGGCTCATGAGACCGAGCGTGGCTCTCTTCTCAACATCGAGAGGGTCACCGACTTGGCAGTAGAGCTCAATGCTGGAGTTGACATTGTCCTTGTTGCTGACTTGTCTCCTCCAGCGGCTGTCGGACGGCGTCGGCAGAATCAATGAGCGTGGCGAGATCAGCTCTGTGGGCGAAAGAGGCTTGGCGGCCAAGGTGGACTCGGCAAGGTCCATGAGTGAGCCTGCTTGGGACTCAGTGAGATTTCCGTGCGCTAGCATCTCGACGTGAAGGCGGGCCAGCAAGTCAGGAATGAACCTCTGGACGTCTGCCGAGGTCATCTCCTTGAGCTCTACAAGCTTCTCTGTCGGAGTCCACATCCTCTCAACTGTGAGATAGGAGGTGTAATAGTTTGCGTGCTGATACGGTGCCTCCTGTCTGAAGTTCTCGTACTGTCGCGAGACCGAATCCTTGATCATCTCAAAACGCACCGGGTCTACCTCGAAGTTCTTGACTGCCTTCAAGACGTAGCTGAGAAGAACAGGCAGCTTGTCATTGTAGCCATCTACACTGATACCGAAACCATCTGCTTGAGCCTCAACGTTGTAGCCAAGACCTGCGAGCTCGGCATCGTAAGCGTACTCGGTCATGGCGTCCTTCAGAAGCTCCACAAACATACGCGACTTGACTGCGTTAGCAGGTGTTGCGTCGATCAGCGGTGAGCGAAGCAGCATGAAGACGTTGGCCTTGGGAAGGAAGAATTGATCATCCTTCTTGTGCCATAAACGGCCCAGAGGAGTCTGCTTGATCAGCTGTGGTCGCTTGGTCACGCCTAGTCGCTTCGACTCATGCTCCTGCTTCGAGCCTCCCGCTAGGTCGAAAGTCTGAGGGATGAAGTTGTTCGGTCCAGGCAAGGCTAGATCTTCGAATTCTGCGCCAGAGGGCTGTTCAAGTAGCTTGCTAGGTAGGGGCGACAGCTTGTATTCAGTGCCGTACCATTTCTCCTTGCGGTCCCACGCCTGAGTGCCGTCAGGACATTCCTGGGCGGCTACTGTGACACGGCATCGCTCGGGGGAGAGGTAGCTAAGCGTCTTCTTGATCAGATCGACGTCGAAGTTGCGGGTCAGATAGGGACCTGACAAGACCCACTCTCGAGGGTATGGGTTCTGCATCTGAGTCGAGAGGCCAGATGCGTAGCTGGATGGTGGGATCTTCTCGCTAAATCGGAAAGCCAAATCGCAGAGACTCGACACTTCGTTGTATGTCCACTGAGGGATGGAAGATTGCTTCAGCAAGTCTAGGTAGCGGAACACAGCCAAGACAACGTTCTCGTAGTTCTTGAGACCTTCTTTGGTCAGGTCGACGCTAATCTTGAAGAACTCGAAGCCGTCTGCGCCGTTCGTGGCCCCCGCGCTCAGGTGGTTGGCCCATCCTCGCTTCTTGAGGTGACTCAAGATGGAACCTTGGCCTTCATGTCCCACAAAGTGCGAGACGAATTGACCAGGCTTTGCTCGAAATTGCGGCGTCTGGTCAGGAATAGGGAAGGTAATGTCTAGCAGTCGGATATCCTTTACGGAGCGGAAGAACACCTGAGTCTTCAGTTGCTCCTCTCCGAGAGGTGAGTTAGGGAAAGTGGGAGCAGCAAGGCCCTTGTTACGCACGCCAGAAAACTTGTCGACCACCCAATCGGTCAACTGATCGAGCGAGTCACGGCCAAGGATGACGAGCTTCATGACGTTGGCTGAGTAGTAGCGATCGTGGAACTTCAGGAGCTCATCGCGGACATCCTGGCCTCGCTGCCTCGGTTGGTCCCACAGCGTCTTGGCGGAGCCAGTACCGAAATGGGAGTACGGGTGGCGGGGGTCCGAGAGAGACTTGTCCAGCTGGAATGCGCGCCAGGTATCTGATTGCAGGTTCTTCTTGTGCTCAGAGTCTACGGCTCGAATCTCCCGCTCTGTACAGCTAGCATCGAAGAGCGGCGTGAGAAAGAATTGTGAGAAGCGATCGAGAGCACCTTCAAGGTGCTGATGGCCAACGTCGAAGAAGTAGTTGGTATTCTCCATTCCAGTGTATGCATTAGATGCGCCAGAGTGATTCGAGAGGTACTCCGAGTATTCGTTCTCTCGAGGGTACTTCTCAGTACCCATGAAAAGAAGATGCTCGCAGAAGTGTGCAAGTCCTTGGAAATCCTCTGGGTCAGAAAGCTGTCCCACGCGGACGTCCATGGCCGCGGAGGCCTTGTCGGTGGTAGGATCACGGATGACGAGGGCCTCAAGGCCATTTGCCAGAGCGATTATGCGATACTCCCTGTCGTCTAGATCGGGTCTCTCCAAATCCTTCGTGAAGAGTGCGTACGGAGCAGAGCTGGATGATGACGAGCTTGCAGAAGGCATATGATCTCTGATCTCGAAGCCTGGAGGAAGGGTATCAAGAGGTGACTGTCCTCCTTGAGCCGAGCCTGGTGCTGCAGTGGCCAACGACCGTGTATTCCGTTGTGTGCTGGTCATGGCTGATGATGCTGATCTAAAAGGTGATGGTAGGGCGGTCGAGGCGTACGAGGTTGGCGCCTTTGAATGAGTAAGTCGGCTGCTCGGTAGTCTCACACTGGAGGCAAGACCGCTGGAGGTAGGTAGACGCTGCAGAGGTCTTTGTATGCTGCAAGGACGGGCTCGAGCAAGTAATGATTGCGCACTGAGGCGCGATCCCAGACGAGCGATGCCTGGCATTCAAGGTAGACACCAGAGGACGAGAAGGACGAGGTGACAGTGCGTTGCAAACAATGTGGCGGGACAAGGGCGGATGCTGATGATGATGATGAACAAAGGGGAGCGGTGGAGCGCCGAGGACACAGTCTATTCCCAATTACGTCGCCGACGGGAGGCCGGCTTACATAAGCACTGCAGATCGCGTCAGGAACGGAGCGTCTTCTATTCTCTCGTGAACCCACTCTTGCCTGTCCTTGGTACCACCTTCTTTACCGTCGCTCATCATCACTTTGGCGATGGCAGACAAGTCCGACCTCCACTACACGGCCAACTCCCAGCTGGAGCACCTTCATGCCCGCTATACCGGCACCATCCACCCTGACATTACTCGCCATGAGTGGCTCGTTCACCAGCACCGAGACACGGCTACCTCCATTGTAGGTCACCCTATGCTGCACTCCTACATTGCTCTGGCAGAGGGAGAGTCCAAGGCGAGGGTCAAGATGGAGCTATGTGAGAAGATGCTGCAGCCATGCGGTCCTCCGCCCGAGCAGGAAGACTAGCTTGCTCAGAGCTATATCGAGATCGCGCAGAAGGCCAACGCATATGCGATCTACGAAGCAATTGTGAGCTCAGCCCCACACCGAGCCTCTTCTGCAAGCATCACAAGTCGCTAAAATTCCATCGAAGCTGCTCAGACAGGTCTTTCTGAATGACAGACAAGGGAAGATAGAAAGTGGACAACAAGAGGAATTGATCTTGAGATATACCAGAAATTCGGCAGGCAATTGGAAAGGAAATCAGAGATCATGCATATGGTGACAAGACAATGCCTTCACAGAAGCAATTTTTTCAACACAAGACTCAGCGAGATTGTCTATCGCATCGCTATGCTCAACTACGCTCAAGCAACCTGGGCAGAAGGAGCGCGGTATGCACTTGGCGGCGGAGCTCGAGCCCGCACCGGCCTGACATTCTCAGATCTCGATACATCTACACCACCTTTTTCGTTCGTCGAAGTCTTCATCTTGATCTCCGCAAGTCTCCTTGTCACCTCGAAGTCCTGATGAGGTGCAGCATCGCTGATCGCTCTTCGGATCCCGATGGAAGATGCAGATCGCAGCGGAGGAGGCATTGGAGTGACGCTTGTCCTACCCATCTTGCCCGCAAGAGCGCTACCTGGTCTAGAAGGAGGGACGGGCAAGTTGAGAGGTATATTTGGACGCTCTGCTGCGCCTCCTAGGGACAGCCTCTTGGAAGCTGCATTGTTCAGTCTTGGCTGAATCTTTGGCGCGGCCAGTGAGGCAATACTGAAGGACTGGGTCTTCTTATGTCCTGGGGTGGTCGAGAAATCTACTGGCTTTCGCTCGCGCATCTGACTGGGTGCTCGCTCAATCATTGCGGCGGTCCTGTCACTTTTGACTGGGGAGCTTCGGCCGCTCGAAGTGGGCATGGGCAGGCTCGTACTTCTAGATGCGGTGGTGGGCGCTGTTACTCTGCTCGGAGAAGTCGTCATTGACGGTGCAATACTACCATTCACGACTCCACCTCTTGCCATGGCCGCCTTGTTCGTTCGTGGAGTGATAGCAGGAGGCTTGAGAGAAGCCAAGTTGGTCGGTGCAAGATCACGTCGGTGGCCAGGCGTGTTAGAGAAGTCTACCGGCTTGCGTTCTCGCGCACCTGTGCTCCTGCTGTCACTTCTGTCGGTGGTCTGGGTGCTCGTGGCGGAAGATCGTGCGCTGTCCACTGATACCATGCTGAGTGATCGAGTTGCAGTGATTCCCGGTCGCAATGCCCCCGTGCCTGTGCCCGCCCCTGCTCCTGCTCCCAGTCGAGCCAAAGAGGCTCGGTTCTGACGGGGCGCAATAGTAGGCTGCGCCAAGCTGGCAACAGAGCAGGCAGTACTGTTCCTTCGATGTCCAGGCGTGTTGGAATAGTCTACTTCCTTCCGAGGTCGCTGATACGTGGGTTGAGCTGATGCGGCAGCTCCACCTCCAGCCCTGACGAGGCTAGCGCGGTTGGCGCGAGGCTTGATGGTGGGCTCGGCGAGTGATTTGGGGAGAGGGACAGTGGCCTTGGGTAGTCCAGATATGCCTACAGGTCCTGCAGTCTCGCTGACTTCAGTCTTGTTGCCTCGGATCCGTGCGTCTGGTAGCTGGATTCCCATCCTGAGCGCAGCTGCCCGGGTCAGCCTTGGCTGTATGGCGGGGGTAGCGAGGGAGGCGGGTACCGGCTTGGCTCTGAACGTCTTGCGCCCTGGCGCGTCAGAGGACAATGCTTCAGTCGTGCTGGTGGACCTCGCCGAAGCTCTTCGTGTCTCGTTGAGCCTGACTATGGAGTTTTCAGCTCCTCCGTCGCTAAGAACCTCTCCGTTATCGGGGTCGAGCGCATCACCTTGCAGCATTGCCTGTATCTGGCTCTGATCAGCGCTCTCGTCCTCCTCATAATTAAGAAGTCCAGTGCCTTGAATCGGCAGGGATTCGTCTGCTTCACAGCTGAAAGACATGTGAAGATCGATGAGCGCCTCCTCCGAAACCAACTCAGGTGCGCATACGGCAATCTGTCTCTGAGCCTGTTGACAAGTGAGAGATCCATAGATCGAGCCCTTGCCATAGGTGGCTCTGAGTCCTTTCGAGCTTCCATTCAGCGACTTGGTGGATCTAGTCGAGCCAGGCGTGGATACATCCCCGCCGAGAAAAGCGTAGTCGTCTTCTTCTTCTTCCTCCTCTGTCTCTCCCGGTCCAATCAGCTCGAGCCAAGTCTCAACCGCTCGGGTCCGTTCCAGGACCATGAAGTGGATAGGCTCTCCAGTCAAATGCTCAATCCAGTATCGAACACCAGTGTCGGAGTGTCCATGGAGCAGCTCGTACAGAAAGTCTACATCATCTGGATAAGACCACTCCTCGTTGCGGGAGAGAAGGACGTCGAAACCAGCTGCGACGAGTTTGGACTCGATGGTGAGGCGGTGTAACTTTGCACAAGTCTTGGTCAGAATGGCAATTGTTCGCGTGGGGACTGAGGAGGCTGAAAATGAGATCGACAGGGCTGAAGGAGCTGGACTGGAGGCGAGCTGGTCGGAAAAGGGGGCCCTCTTTGGGCCCTGCTTGCTAGGAGTGGCCGGTGAAGGAGAGGGCGGGAATGTGATAGTCGCCATGCTGCATCGAAGAGGTCGTGTCGACCAAGAGACCGTGGGCGTGAATGGTATGGTTCGGTACCAAGATGTTGTTGACCGACACGATCCTCCCTGTTACTCCACGGCAATATGTGGCCTACCACAACTCATGACCACCTTGCAGGAACAGACCGCTCAGGGCCATCACAATCTCATCGCGGGCACTGGACGAGTATTCCCGACGCGTCGTGTTGGTTTGTCTCTAGGTGTTGCTCTCGGGCCTTGCATGGCGACGAGGGAGCAAATAAACAGGGGCGCCAAGCGCTCGGACGCCCCTCGGACGCCCTCGCATCGGCACACAGGGGCGAGCAAAGACAATCATCGTGAAAGAAGATCGAATGTCAGGGCGGTCGTGCGAACAGAAAGTAATATCAACAGAGGTATATCGAGGTACATGACGCGACAGGTGCAGAGACAACGAATCAAGAACAGAAAAGGGTCGGGCATACACGGCCTCACCAAGGTGAACCTCGTCGAGGCGTGGGTGAAACTGGTGAGGGGAACGCCGGCGATCCGCCTAGCAATTGACCATCAGTGATCATTTCTTGAGTCCACTGGGCAACCTTGAGAGCACCATAGTCCGCGTCTTCGTCTTCGTCTCCGGGAGATCCGCTCCTATGTACAAGTCAGACGGAAAGAGGAGCAAGCCAGAGGAGACATCAGACAACATCAGTGCAACTACATCTCAGGAGGTCTTGACTTTGAGAGATAGAATGAAGGAAAGAGGAGAGGAAGAGACCAGAAGGATGATGAAGGAATGGTCACATGGCTCTCGCCATATGCCACCACTCACTTGGCTTCCAGTCGGTCGAATTGGGCTTGTGATTGTCGAAGTCGTCGCTCGACATTTTCCTTTTCATCATGCCAGTTGGCAGATGAAGACGGCGGTAGTACGCCTTTGCCGGTGGACCAGCGTTGTTGTTGCAAGACGCCATTTTGGGCGGCGCCTGTGCCCAATTGAGTCTCAAGCTGGACAACGTAGGTCTTCGTTCGCTTCAACTCGCTCATGGCATCTTCAGCCTTGGCCTTGTATGAGGAAGCATTCTGTGTGGCATCAGCGGCGCTTTGTGAGAGGGATGCAAGATCAATCTGCAATTCCTTGACTTTCCGTTGCAAACGTTGATTCTCCTCCGCGGCATTGCTCTGCGTCATTGACCCTAGATCGGTAGAGGGCCGCTTCATAGCAGAGGGTGTCAAGACAGTGGTTCCGCGAAGGGCAGCCGCGCCGTTGCCATTTGCAGCATTGGCCCAAGAGGGTCGATCTGCCGCTGGACTAGCAGCCCCATTGCTACGAGGAAGTTTGTGCATTTGATGGCTCCTCAGCATCTCAGACTTGGCAGCGATGTCAGCCTGCAGTGCCTCATTGCCCATCTGGAGTTCTTCGAGGAGCTTCTGACGGAGCAGTTCGTCCTCGTCCTCTTGACGCTGTGTAGGGTCAGTCGGTAGCGAGCGACTATTGGAGACGAGGTCCTGCAGGTTCTGGAAGGTGTTGCTGTGCGCAATTTGAGAGCGATCCAGTCCCCTCTCCAATTCCAAGATACGCGCTTCGTACTCTTCTCGCGTCCGTTCGAAGGCGAGGTCTTTGCGGCGAGCATTCGATTGAGCCTCGTCTCTTTGGCTGGTGATCGCCTGCAGAGCAGCTTGGAGCTCAGCGACCTTCGACTCGAGGTCCTTGCTGCTCGAAACCTTCGACGCAGAAGTACCGAGATTGCTGAAGGTCTTCTCCGAGCGCGATACACCACCACCACCACCGCTTCGGTTCCACTGGGCCAGCTGCCTGGTCATATCTTCGTTCTCGGACATGATCTTGGCCTTGTGCTTCTCGAGAGCTTTGTGTTGAGTCTTGAGTGCATCAAGCTCGCCCTGAGTCCGCTTAAGCTCTTCGTCCGTCATCCTCTTTGCATGCATGAGGACATGTACGTGCTCGACAACTGTCTTGTGCGTCATCGACTCCGCCTTCTTCAAATCGGCCTTCATATTCGCGAGTTCAGAGCCCTGCTTGGCAAATTCCTTCTCTCTTGCGGTCATGTGCTCTTCGTGGCTGCCGATGGATGCAGCTTGCTTCTCGACGAGCACTTCGAGCTCCTGTCGTCGGCGTGATTCCGCGGCCAGCTTGGACTCTGCCTGCTCTGCCTTCTTACGCCATGCGGACTGAGTCTCCTCGAGATTCAGCATAGCCTCCTCCAATTCTTGGAAAGACTTCGACGTCTCCTCAAGTTGCTTCTCGAGCTGAGCTTTGGCCGTCCTTGTAGATGTCAGCGATGACTCAGCGGTAGAGGCCCTCTGCGCAATACCTTGCAATTCATTCTCTGCGGCACGTAGAGCCTTCTCAGCGATCGAATGAGCGCTAGTGACTTCAGCGAGCTTCTTCTCGTGAGATGACAGCTTACTCGCAAGGTCGCGAGTAGTAGCGGCCATCTCACTTTGCTGCTTTTGCAATGCATCTGATCGCGACTTGTGGACATTGAGCTGCTCAATACTCTGCTGTTTACTGGATGCCAGTTCATCCTGTGAGGAGAGAAGCTGTTTGCGCAAAGTCTGTAGTTCCTCTTCCTTCAGCCTCTGCACCTCAATGCGCTTGGCGTCTTCTGAGGTCTTTGCCTCCATCAGCCTGCGGGTCTCGTCCAGATCTGCTTGCAGCCGGGACCGGGTATCTTGAGTCTTCGCCAACTCGCTCTTGATAATCGTCAGTTCAGCCATAGCGTTGTCGAGCTGAGCTTTCACCTCACTTTGCTGCCGAAGGGCAGCATCCTTTTCTGCCACGAGCTGAGACGATCTGGACGACAGAGTCGAGATCTGAGTATCCTTGTCCTGTATCGATGCTTGCAGAGCAGTGTAAGCACGGGTGACCTCTGTCAGCTCGTACTGAATCTTCCGCACCTGCTCTTGTAACTTGGCAATCTGTGCCTGCGATTCACTTCTTGCGGCGCTTTCCGCTTTGAGCGAGGCCTCCAGCTCTTTACTGCGGCCTGATAGAAGCTTCTGCTGGCGTTCGAATCCATCGCTGCTTTCCTTGATCCTTCGCTCGAGCTCGTTCTTGATGCTGTTGAGTTCTTCGCGTTCCAATGACAGCTTCTGGAATTCTGAGGTCCGCTGACTTAATTGACTGCTTAGGGTAAGCTCTTTTGTCTTCCAAGTCTTCTCTGCAGCTTCCAGCCGTACAAGGTGTTCTGCCGCTTGATCAAATGCCGTTTGCAGCTCCGAGCGAGCGGCTTCCGTGCTCTTTTGAGCAGTCAGTGCTCTCTCGAGTTGGTCGTCCAATTGATCGATGTCGGCTTGCATTGAAGCCAGCTCGTCTTCCAGCGTAGACTCGCGCTGCTTTGACCGCACCAGAAGCTCGTCCTTGTCAGCCAGCAACGCTCTCTCGCTAGCAAGCTCCTCTTCCACTCTCTTCTTCTCGCTCTCCAGGCCAAATCTGAGCGCTTCCAACATCTCTCGCTCTTTCTGGTCCCGCTCCGCCCTTTCAGTGATCATCGCAAGCTCTAATTCCTTCCGCTTGAGCTCCTCATCATGTCGGGTGGCCGTGAGTAGTGGGCGAATCTTGGTGTAGAGCTGCCACCAGGGCCATTCTCGAAGCTGGACGTAGAGCCTGGCATTGCGTTGAATGGTTTTCACTGCTGCAGAACGATTGAGGATCTTCTTCATCTGCCTTCGGGCACTGAACATGCGACAAGCGCCTTGGAAGCGAGCGAAGATGTCGTACAATAGGGCATCTCTGCGAGCTTCGAGCTCTGCTAGAGCTCCTGCCTTGAAGAAGATCTTGGTCAGCCCGATCTTGAACACATCTCGATTCAGTTCGAGGGCTTCTGTCATTCGCTGACAAGCTTTGCGACCATCCATGTAGCCGCGAGGAATGATGTCAGGGGTGAGGACCTCGTATCTCGTCCGGAACTCAGTGAAGAGCAGCCTGTTCGGATAACCAAGTCGAGCAATACGGATACCCTCCAGCACTCCGTTACATCTCAATTGCTCCAGAACCAGGGGCAGATGCATCTTCCCAGGCTTGCGCTCAGCATTGGGCACAATGCAGCGTACGAAGTGGGGTTGGGTGGAAGCCAATTGATTCATCAGCGAATTGAGTTGTTCTTTGTGCTTCTGAGCCAGGGTACGGAACGCTCCACGCTTTGGCCGGCGCTTCACAGGACTGCTGGCTTTGGATGGCGTGCCGAAGTTCTGATCGTCATCTACTGCAAAGTCAGAGAAAAGGCTTGCAATGAAACGGTCGTTCGACTCGGACATCACCCTCGTCAAATTATCGTTGAGAGGATCCTTGTTCTTGTCCAGCCATCCTTCCGTTCTGTACTCGACATTGCCAGCGTAATGCTTGATGGTGAAACCAGCCGCGAAGCGGGATGGGACGTACTTGCTGGAGCCGTGTGCTACTCCACGCTGAGCTGCAGCAGCTGCAGCTGCCTCGTCCTGAGCTGATCCATCCCTCTTAGTAGCCCATGTCCTGTTGCACTTCTCGGTGAAGGTCTCGTCCGTCGCCTTGGGCATGATACACTCCTCGTCTAGGCAGGATAGGATCCCAATCGGCGTTGTGGACTCGATCAGGTCAATCGTAGGTTGCAGGTCGAGTCCGAAGTTGACGAAGTCCCACTCAATGCTCTCACGGGCGTACTCCTCTTGCTCCAATACAAACATGTGATGATTGAAGAACTGCTGTAGCTTCTCATTTGTGTAGTTGATGCAAAGCTGCTCGAATGAGTTGACCTCGAAGATCTCGAAGCCGGCGATGTCCAGCACTCCAATGAAAGTACTTTTGCTCGTCGGGCGATCTAGTGCAGAGTTGATGCGCTCAACGATGGCGCCAAATGTCTTCTCGTACATTGTCTTGCAAAGTGCTGCCGTCTCTTCAAGGACTTGCTTACGAGTTCTGGACTGCGATACCCATTCCCTGCCAGCCTTGACTCGTGGCCTCAGCAGCGCTTTTGTCAACTCTTGTTCTGGCACCCCCAGCAGATGGCAAACCTTCTCGATGTGGGCGGAGTTGTCGATGCGCGCTTGTTCAGCGCCTGAGCGATCTTCTGCAAGCTGAATGTTACCGATCTGCAAGATCGAGGCGACGACACGGAAGAAGTTCAGCTGCTCTTCTGGTGAGAAGCCAACTGTGTCGAGAGCAGTCCTGAGCGCTTTCCACTCCACGCCATCGTCAAGTCCCTCAACGTTTTGCCTAGAGCTTTTGAGGTAAGCGTAGTCTCCCGGGCTTCCTGTGAGCAGCAGCTTCGAAAGAAGATCACGATCGCCACTGCGAAGCAGCTGATAGAAGACGTGGAAGCTCCTCTCCGCTTCACTTCGATTGTGGACACGGGACTTTTCCAGGAGGTACCAGTCAATGTTTGCGCCCGCTATGCATCCTGTAGACGTGAACTCTATCCTGACGAACTTGCCGAACCTACTCGAATTATTGTTGCGGATCGTCTGAGCATTACCGAACGCTTCCAGGATAGGGTTCGCTTGCAGAATCTGTCTTTCCAGAAGACCAAGTTGCTTTGTTCCTTCTCCTTCGCTGCTTGGCATCTTATCCATGGTATACCTAGAACTACCGGCTTTACTGAGGCCATTACGCATTGAGCTGGCACTGCGGGTCAGCGAAGGAGCCTCAGGCGTGAGACTGGATCCTGTTGCTGGTGCCATATCTGCTGCTACTGCCGCCAGATACTGGATGACCTTCTTGGTGTTTTCAGTCTTTCCTGCGCCTGACTCTCCGGTCACGAGAAGACTCTGGTTCTCGCGATTATCGAGCATGTTCCGCATTGCCTCATCTGCGACTGCAAAGACATGAGGGGCATTATCTTCCCTTCTGCGTCCTTTGTAGGCTGCTACGATTGCGTCTGTGTAGATTGGTAGCTGATGATACGGGTTGACCGCGACCAGAAAGAGCCCAGAGTACGTCTGTGGAGAGAACTCAATGAGGTCAGCAGAAGATATATTACTGGCTGGCTGAGCGGCTTCAGCTTATGCTACTCACGTAGATCATTCCTCGCTGATACCTTTGCCGGAGGCAATGCGACACTCCAGCCTCACTCAGGAATGTCAAATCCGCAATGTTCTCACTCAGCTCGAAGCGAGGAGGGTTCTGTTTCGAGATGTCAAAGGCTGGCACGCTTTGATGCTGTACAGAGTCAAGTATGGCGGGGCAGAGAAAGTGAGTTGAGGGTCGTCGATGTCCCTTAGGTCTTGCCAGCAGCCACTCACTGAGCCATCAGGCAGAGCTACCACCACAACCTCTCCATTCTGCTCTTCCCTCACTACCCATCCAGGGAGGTAGCCGGCCTCCTTGTCGGGAACCCAGACGTACTTCTTCGAAGCAAACTCTGCAGCTGCGCCAGCTTCCGCCGCACTGCTGCCAGATGCTCCTCCAGAGTCTGCACTCCCTCTGGGCAGGGCTGCGAGAGTAGCGGATGCATTGCGCACCGACATGACAGCTCAAGCGAAACGAGATCTGCGTCCGGTATAGACCTCAGCAAGAGTACACCTCGATGTTTGAGGTCTGCGTCACAAGGGACGCGGCTGGGGTCGCGTGGCCGCGGAGTGTTGGTCTCCCGATGTTGTTGTTTCGGAGCTCGAGAAGTGATAGCGTAGAGACTCAGAGGGTTTTCTGCGTGCTTCGAGTCAGTAGACAAGGCAGATGCGGAGCGCTGCTCCGGTACGACGTCTGCTGAAGAGCGTTAATGAGCCAGGAGGGTATGGAAAGGGACGATGAAGACAGGAGTGCGAGGAACGTCGTCCAAGACCATCACGGCCTCTTGTCGCCTCGCCTGGCTGCATCAACACCCCTGAGCGCGACCGGACCGGCGCCTCTCAGTCCGTCGTGCGCGGAGTTTGAAGATTTCGGGCACGAGAAATTTGACCGGACGACGGAAGAGGCGTAAAGGATGGCAGCATACATTCTGTCCTTCTCCACCTCCTCAGTACCATCTTCGTCCCACTCAACCATCGCCACCCTCATTCTCACCGGCTCGACGGACACTGTTTCAGACAATCATGCCTGGAATAAAGAGGAAAGCCACTCCTCTGCCGCCCCGGGCATCAACATCCAAGAGCCTGCATCAGCCAACAAAGAAGCAGCTAAGGCCAGCCTCTCCATCCGACGACGATGGTGAGAGCGATTTCGATGACGCAGCAGATCTCATGGCAACCGCCACCACGAGCGCCAACGGCATGGCTGAATTCGAGGGAGCTTATAGCGGCGGCTCTAGTGAAGAAAGCTCAGAAGAGGATCAGGCGGCTGTGACCATGATGTCGGATGAAGACATGGAAGGCGGCTTTGAAGATCTGGAAGAAGGAGAAGAAACAGGGGGTTTCAACAATGGGCGATATGAGGACAGTGACGGAGATGAGGATGACTTCGAGGACCTGGAAGCAGAAGCCCATGAGAGCAGCAAGACTACTAAGCGGAAGGGTGCAAAGAGCAAAGAGGCATTGTACGCACCCCCGACCAACGAAGAGATGCAAGGCTTGCGCGAGACAGGAGAGCTCTTCAAGAGCAATGTGATCAAGCTGCAGGTGAGTATGGTAATATCACGATTTCCTTGAGGTTTTATTTGATGCTCACCTCTCCACTGGACTACCGTATCTCGCCGCAGATCGAAGAGATGCTCGGAACAGTGCGGCCCAGCTATCACAAGGCCGGCCCCCTTGAGCTTGTCCTGCGTCGCCTACATTCTCTCTTTCAGTCGTTGCAGCCTATCGCTCCACAGAGCGTAGCGGAATGCTCAAAGGCCATCCGTTCCGCATATCCCGCTTCCACGAAAGTCGTCATTCCCTTTGCGGAGCCTCAGCCTCAGGCAGATGTGAACTACAAATTAGAATTCGAACCCCCTTCCGGTCTGCAATTGGTAGGCGGCTGGCCCGTCAAGACTTCTTCCCTGCGGCCGCAAGGACTAGACGTGGACGTAGCTGTGGTCATGCCATCTTCCATCTTCCAGGAGAAGGATCATCTGAACTTCCGGTACCACCACAAAAGGGCCTTCTACCTTGCAGTACTAGCCGCCGCCATCTCTTCGTCTGCCAAAGATCTGGGCATCGAGGAGCCGAGGTTTGAGACAGAGGGATCGGACTCGAAGCGGTCCATCATAGTCATCAAACCACTGCGGAACAAAGCAGAGACTGACTTCTCAAAGCTCAAGGCGGAGATCAGGATCCACCTCGCCCATGACCCTTCGCTTTTCCCCTCCGGCCGACTGTCCCCTTCGCGGAACAACATCAGAGCGGCTCAGAGCAAGGACGCAGTGGGAGGCGAGGGGTCTCAGGAACACGTAGCTACACCGCATTACAACGCCTCCATTCTCAGTGATTCTCTAATGGCTGCACACCTTGTGTATTTGCACGCTACAGCAAAGGCATGCGCAGGCTTCGCTGATGCGTGCAGGTTGCTCAAAGTTTGGGCCTTTCAAAGAGGCTTTGGTTCGGGTGCTTTCTCCTCCAAAGGCAAGGCGTCTCAGGCATCGATCAGACGAATGGTGCTCGGAACGGAGTCTACTGGCTTCCTCCTCACTATGATACTTGCTCACCTTCTACATGGCGAAGAGCGGCAGCACGGCCGAGCTGCTCACACCGCCGCCCCTCGTAAGCTGGTCAATAGCTTGAGCAGCTATCAGCTCTTCCGAGGAGTCGTAGACTGGCTTGCTCATCACAACCTTGCCGAGCAACCTGTCTTCATGAAGGCAGCAGACCCAGCTCTTGGTATCTTCTCGCGCTCGGATAAGATCCCTCGTCAAGACTTTGCGCAGCACTTTCAACGGGTGTTTGTAGACCCGACGGGAAGCATCAATCTCCTGACACAATGGCTTCCAGGCTCGGTAGATCTTCTACAGCACGAAGCCCGTCTTACATTTGCTATGTTGGAGGATGCAGAGACCGACCATTTCGACAGCCTTTTCCTCACACAGCGAGCGTCGCCCTTGTTCGTCTTCGACGACTGCGCTCGGATTCCTCTGCCCTCAACTGGCCAGTCAGCGACAGAACGTTTCAGCGCACTTGACACTGGAAGCGCTCGCAATTCCATCAGCCAAGCCATCGAAAAATCAGTCAGGCAAGCCATGGCGCAACGAGCGCGCTTCTGCACCTTCCTTACAACGCACTGCAGCAGTGAGGATCGGTCTTGGTCTGCGGGACAGGCTCGTCCACAGGGGCGTGCAGAAAGCGTGGAATTGGGAATAGTCTACGAAGGCGCGCTAGCGCTTCGCTTGGTGGAGCATGGGCCGACGCCAGAGGAGAAGGAGAAGGCGGCTGATTTCCAGGCATTTTGGGGCGATATTGCTGAATTGCGACGTTTCAAAGATGGCAGGATTCTCTTCAGTATCGTGTGGGAGACAAAGGGACAACACGAGCGCTGGTCCATTCCGCGCAGGATCCTGCGCCATGTCCTGGAGAGGCACCACTCCATCAGAACGAACGGCGTTCACTTTGATGGCGAGGCTCTCACCGGCATGTGCGAGATGCCTGCTTCTCTGGTCGACAAGGTGTTCCTGACTTCTCCTGAAGAGAAAGGCTTCCAGCTCGTGCAGAGTGCATTCGACAGCCTGACCCGTCAGCTGCGCGCAACGGAAGATCTGCCACTGTCTTTGATCAGCATCTCGGCTGCAAGCTCTGGGCTACGCGGGACTTCCGCCTTTGTTCCTGGGCCAACGAATCTTGGGGCTCTTGGCTCCAGAATTCCAGATTGTGCATCGCACATCTCGGCACAAGACATCGTTTTGACTTTCGAATCTTCAGGTCGCTGGCCTGATGATCTGAAGGCGATTCAGGCCATGAAGCTGGCATTCATGGAGCGACTTGCCACTCTCCTACCGACAAAGATCCCAGATTTGCAAGCTCACGTCGCCCTCGATGACGATGCGGAGAACAGCTCGATACAGGACTGTAGCGCCCTGGAGCTGATCTTGCCTTCCGGCTTCGCTTTCCGAGCTCGCATCCACCACGAGCGTGAGAGAGTACTGCTTGAGCGGATAGTGTCGGATCAGCGCTTCGAGACGCCGGCCCGAAGAGAGGAAGCTGCTCGTTGCCTTGCCAGGTGGGAGAGGCGATTTGTGACAGGACCTTCGCACCATGCTGCCTTAGCGACGCTCCAACATCGCTTTGTAGCTTTGAGCGACACGACTCGGCTCGTCAAGCGATGGTTGACTTGCCAGATGCTCGACAGTCAACACGTACCAGAGGAGATTGTTGAGCTCCTATGCACGAGCGTGTTCATCTGTCAGGGCGCAGCAGTCCCCTCTTCTGGCGCTTCTGGCTTTTTGCAAGTCGTCCAGAAGCTCGCCACTTGGAAATGGCGGGACGAGCCTCTGCTTCTCCCTTTGCGAGCGGCTGTCCTCGCTTCGGATGAGACTCCTCTTACAAGCGGTCTCCGTTTCCAGACGGAGAAGCGAACCGAGGCGATGGATGCCTTCAAGAAGACGCGCAGCACAGATCCGAGTATCTCTAACCGAGGCTGGTTCATCGCCACCGAGGAAGATGTCGAGGCTCGCCATTGGGGTGAGCTTGGTCCATCAGGCCCAATCGCTCACTCGATCCAGCAGCTAGCCAAGGGCGTCTGTGCCCTTCTAAGCAGCATCGAAGTAAGCGCTAGCGCACAGGGAGGCATCACCCCCGCCATCGCCCGCGCGCTCTTCACACCCTCGACAAAAGCCTTCGATTTTGCCATTCACCTGCGTCCCCAGGTCCTTCCCCGCTACGGGCAAGGTCTCCAGTCGGATGAGACCTTCTGGACAGCAGGCGCCTCTACCTTCCGCAATCAGCCCCTCAAGGCAGGCGGGCAGCGCACCGTCTACGGTTCCACACCACGCGTCGACTTCGACCCGGCTGCGAAGCTCCTCGCACTGCTCCGCTCCCTGTACGGCGATTCGCTACGCCTCTTCTTTGATCCACACGGTGGAGCGATGATTGGCGGGATGTGGAATCCGGCCTTGGTGGGTGAAGAGCACGGCAGGAAGTTCAAGGTCGGTCTGGGGTACAATAGCGTGCCTGTGCATGGGGAAGAGGGGGGTAAGCTGAGAGATGTCTCGCTGAATACGAAGGCGATTCTTGCTGAGATGGAGAGGTTGGGAGAAGGGCTCATTGAAAGGATCGAGCTGATCAAGTAAAGCGAGGTAGTTGGAGGAGAGGCAAAGGCAGCAGTAGGAACTCGTGCCACAGTACTTGCAATGCTGCACGATGGGGACTCTTGTACAGATGAAGTCGTTAGTCATTACAAGCATTACACAAAGCCATTCTCCCGATCAACAATATTACATGAACATGTCATCGTAGCCACTAGGCGGTCTGACGTCGTCCCAATCAGGATCGCCCCTTCTGCCCTGACCACCTTGCGCGCCTGCCCCACCAGGTCCAAAAGGCCCTCTAGGACCAGCGCCAGGTCCTGCGCCCCAAGGTCCTACTGGGTCGAATCTCGCCCCTGGAGGAACAGCCCCGGGAGGGAGGAAGCCATCACCTCCCCACGGCCCCATAGGTGGTCCGCCAATCCCGCCTACACCGCCGCCGGGGCGCTGGAAGCGATCGCGAAAGATGGGATCGTCCGGTCCTACATACATCCCCCCTCCACCTGTCCCGATTCCCCCAGGATTCCCGCCGAAGAGGGGTGGAGGGCCAAAGCCGCCCATTGCTCCGGGCGGACGAGCGCCCCCAAGTGGGTCTAGATCGCGGTCCCCAATGGCGAGAGGGTTGCGTCCACCTGGGAAGATGAAACCGCGATCACCGGTCCTGTCTGGTAGACGTGGGTCATCTGGATCGGGGAAGGTGGGAGGGGGACGACGGGTCTGGTTTGAGGAAGAGGAAGACGAGCCTGCAGTGGGGTCATCGTCTGCGCCTGTCGATTCTTCGTAACCGTCTTTTCGGAGACCGGGGATGAGCTTCTGGACAATTTTGCCCTTGAAGCCCAGCAAGAGATCGCTGAGTCGCGACGTTGAGATGAAGCCATGCACGAGCGGCTCCTGGGCAGCAGCGCTACTCTCTCCAGCGTCTGCTCCCGCGGAATCCTTCGGGTAGGGGAAGAAGCTAGGGGAAGTGTAATCACCCAGTGGCAGCTCCCACGTTGCCGTCTTGTTCTGCTCTAGCGCACTTGCGTGGATCAAGACACGGGTGCTCATACGGAGCAGCTTGAGAAGAAAGGTGAGGGAGGATTGATCGTGCCTGTAGCGCATGGTGTATGACTCGGACCCATTGCGATTCCAGACGTCGGGCAGTGCATTGGTCTGCGTAGAAGTAGAAGGAGCGCTACTCGAGGATGCCTCATCGGCGGTGGAAGATGAGGCTGCCTTGTAGTCAGAGATGCGATCCTCCTCGGTCAGTCCTACCAGGCGGAAGTCTAGCCTGGTCAGTGCGGCATGGAGGAGAGCGGCAAGTGCATCTTGCGGCTGGCGGAGGCGTAGAGAGCTCCCTTGTATGAGTTGGGTGAGCGTCTCGAGTACTGCGGATGGGTCAAGAGGATCTGGAGCCATACTGGAACGTGGTGCGAGAACAGCTATGGAGTACAGTCGAGAGGTGAACAGTGAGGATATTCATCGGAAGGGCAATGCAATTGTCACTGGGGAAATTGCCGGCTGGGTGGAGGCACGCGCGTCGGCGCACGGTCTCCTTCCGGTCCGACAATCATGCCCGACTCTCCTAGCGTCTGCAGATACTCCTCTCTATCCCACTGGTGATGTCAACTGGAAATTAAGGTACCCAAGGTCCCCAGCATCCATGCCGACGCTCTTCACTGGATCTCGTTAAGTGTTAAGTAGCGTACCTCGCCATTTTACCCCCGCGCCCTGATTGTCAGCATCCGCCGTCCCTACTAGATCCTCCGCCGCGCCTGAAGAGGCACTGCAGCAGTCTTTCCCCGGACGACGAAGCTCGGCACGGACCAATGACATCGCCCATAAGCGAATGGCGCAATCCTTCAGAAATACCCAATCTCGCACGCAATCGGGAAAATCAGCAGACCCCTGGCACTGCTTCCTCGCGATGGAGGTACAAGTATCTTTGATGACTGTCAAGAGTAATGTGATTCTTACTTTTTGCACAATATCTTTCGGGCGGTCCCAGAAGCAGTCGCGGCAGAGGCATCATGAGCGCCGATCGTACCCTCGCTCCTGCACTGCCCGTACCCTCCAGGGACAAGGCCGCGCGTGTCGACAGCATCTCTTCAGGCTCATACCAGGAGCAAATCCACTCAGCCTCTCGTGAGACTTCCTCTGAATCGCCGGAGCCTTCTGATGAAAAGGCTGCAGCTGCAGCTCACCATGGTCGTGAAGGAGTGGATCCAAACCCGGTATATACAGCGGAGGAGGAGCGGAGGTTGGTGCGGAAGATCGACCTGCTTCTGCTGCCTTCGCTGAGCATCTTGTACCTGTTGAGCTTCCTGGACAGGAGCAAGTGAGTAACGGATTCGTCATCTAAGCGTGTTGAGCACGGTCGACTTAAACTTCTTGCTCCTCTCCTTACCTCACCTTAGCATCGGAGCAGCAAAGATCGACGGTATGGCCACCGACCTCCATCTGGGCACTCAATACCCCACTGCTCTCACCCTCTTCTTCGTAGGCTATGTCCTATTCGAGATCCCGGGCAACTGGGGTCTCAAATTGACCAAACCAGCCTTCTGGATGCCCATGACGACAGTCTGCTTCGGGGTCGTCTCACTCACGCAGGGACTAGTGCATAACACCTCGGGACTGTTGGCAGTGAGGTTCTTCTTGGGCGTCTGTGAAGCAAGCTTGTTCCCCGGAACGGTCTTTATATTCTCGCAGTGGTACCTGCGAAAGGAGCGCGTCGTACGTGTGAGCTTCTTCTTCAGCGCAGCTGCTGCAGCGGGCGCATTTGGTGGGATCTTGGCCTACGTGATTGGCTTGATGGACGGAATTGGTGGCAAGCGTGGATGGCAGTGTGAGTATCCAGCGCTCTGAGGAGCTGAGATGGTACTGTACCTGACTCTAGCTGACTTGACCCGCTTCGGCCGCGCTGCGTTGGCTTACGCTCACAGGGATCTTCATCATCGAAGGTCTCCTCACCATCGTCATCGCCGGCATTACCTTTTTCACCATCCCCCACTACCCCTACAAGACCAACTGGTTCAACCCCCGCGAGCTCTCCATCCTCCACCATCGCCTTCGTCAAGATTCCGATGCTCTAGAGGAGGAAGGTTTTAACTGGTCCGGTGCAAAGCAAGCATTCAAAGATCCGCTAGTGTACGGGTTTTGTTTCCTCTTCCATGGTGTGAGCTTCGCACTCTATACCATCTCCCTCTTTGCCCCCTCCATCATACTGGGAATGGGATATACATCTTGGCAAGCGCAACTCCTTACTACACCGCCTTACGTCTTTTCTTTCCTGGTGACAATGCTCGTTGCCTGGACTGCAAAAAGGACAGGGATTCGTGCACCGTACATTCTAGGGAGTATACTGGTGGCCATCCTGGGGTATATTGTCCTCATCACCTCTCCCACGGTAGGAGGGCAGTACACTGCTCTGTTCCTCATCGTCGGTGGAGTCTACCCAGCGGATGCGCTCCTCCTTGCTTGGCCTTCGGAGAATATCGCAGGGGCAACAAAGAGGAATACGGCACTCGCGATGGTCATCTCGATTGGAAACGTGGGCGCAATCATTGGGACACAGCTCTATCGTGAGCCATTGGGAGGGCTGAGCAACGCGGGATATCACGTGTCAGAAGGGCTTACGATCCTTTGGCTCTGCATTGGATTGAGCGCTTGCTCCTTCCTGTGGTGGCGTATGTCGCGCGCTAATGCCTACCGGAAACGGATCCTAGACGGGCAAGCGGAGGGGTCAGAAGGGTTCAGGAGTGAGGCGGAGAAGAGTAAGGAGGAGATTTCGCAGGAGTGGAGAGAGCTGGGTGATCGAAGACTGACGTGGCAATATCAAACGTGAGGGTGTGCGTCATACGTGCGAGTCAGCCCGCTCTATAGACAGTCCCTGATCTAATGCGTAACAGCAGACGACGTGATGCCGACAGTAATTGTATCAAATTTGTCATTGCTCAGCAGTCGTAGTGCGTGACACGCGTCTTTTGATCCTTTCTTCCGCCCCTCGCTTCACATCTTGACCGCCTTGTAAAAGGAGGCATACATATTTACCCGATCAATCGCCTTGCCATCTTTCCTGATATGGATAGGCTGTACCCTGAATCCCATCTTTTCAAACCTCTGCCTGTACCAAGGCTCCTTGGCAGCGCTCCTCCAGAAGACGGCTCCTCCGGGAGCAATGACCCTGCTGAGCTCACGAATTTCGCGGTCCAGGTCAGAGATGGACGTGTTGGCATCGTCCCTGGAGGCCTTGAGGGAGGGGGCGGGGACTTGAGGAGCAATGGGGTCGAACCAGTCCATGTGGTCCATCAGGATTGCGTGAGTGAGGGACCCGTCGCCTAGACCGCGCAGGACGTGCACGATGGAGTCGGTGTGGAGCCTGAAGGCATTCAGTGTCTGCGCTGCTTTCTCTTTGAGCGACTCGAAGGCGTCTCGCTTGAGGTACAGTGGACAAGACTCGTGTGTGTATCGGCCGGTGAGACAGAGGTGGTAGTGGTAGTTGTCGTCTTTGAGCAGGGTGTGTTTGACCACGGGATCGAGAGTGTCGGCGGCAAATTGTCCAGCAGTGACGCCTTCGTTACGGAAGCAATTGTACTGGTTGATAGGAACCCCGAGGGCGTTCCACAGGAACGCAGGGTTAGATAGAACGAGGTTGATGAAGGTCTTGTTGATCAAGATCTTACGTAGATGCTTGGCCCAAATGGACTGTTGCTGCTCGAGAGTTGGAGCTTCACACATGCGTTGTGCCCACTTATTGACGCCTGCCAATTGGAATAGAGTCTTGGCCAAGCGAAGGGCATGGCCAGAGTAGCCCCTGAAGTAGAAGTTGCGGTCCCAGCAGTGCGTGTTGAGACGCCAGAACTGGTAGGCGTGGCTAGACAGGTGAGGTGAGATCTTGCTGTCGAGTAGCTCTGCAAAGTTGTTGCACTTGCCGTGTCCAAACAGACCCCAGAACTCATCGTACGTCAGCGCAGCGATGGAAGCTAGCTTCAGCTCGAGGAGATGACCTTGGCAAGGGTTCATGTCGACACAGTGGATTCGGTGAGGCTTTGCAGCAATGGCGTAGTGAAGAGCATTGTCTCCAGCAGAGGTGATGCAGAGCACGGAATCGGTGGACTTGAGGTTCATGTGCTCAATGTCGACATAGGGGTCCTCCCACGTGAAGCCGTAGATCCAAGTCCTGAACATCTCACTGAATTTGTTGTCGACGAATGGCAAGCGCCAGGTGTGGGATTGATAGTGGAACGAGCTTAGCGGCAGCTTAGGACCTAGATCCAGTCGAACAGCATCGTCGAGGCTGACATCAGATTCTCCCTCCTCGTCCGAGCCCCGACGTCGGACTGAGCTGGAGGTGCTACTCTCGGTGGCCTGGGAATACCGACGCTGTAGGGCTGTAGACTTCGCCGTCCCCTCTTCCTCTTGCTTCTGAGCGAGCATATGAGCAAAGGATAGCTCCGGGAATGAAGGAGGGCAAATGACCCGGTTGCCCGCCTCAATCTCGTAAGCGTGAACGGCCTTGGTTGTGTCTCGGCTGCGAGAGCACCCGATCCACACGTAGAAGGGGATGCGAACGATGAAAGGGATGATGAATCGGTTTCGCCCATTGTAGCACTTGATTGTACCGAATTTGTACTCTAGGTAGTCTCGTCGAGCAGGATGTAGCTCTACGTGGTCTAAGGAGAACCAAGTCCGCCAGAACCAGCGACTGAACCAGCCGCATTCCCTGCGTACGTCACCTCCGACCAAGGCGGTCTGAGGTCCTGGACTGGTCTTGCCCGATACGTAAAAGTCAGCCACTCCAAAGATGCCGGTATCAGGGTCCAGCATGTCATTGATGCGGTCCAGCACGGCATAGAAGGGCGGGATCTGCGGGTACACGAATTGTCAGAACCAGTCCGAAGTGACTACACAAAGCTGCTGAACTATGCTCACCATCGAAATAGAGTAGCTGCATGTGAAGAGATCGACCTTGTGGTCTTCAGGCAACCCAGGCAAGGTAAAACCAGCGGCATCCTGGCAAAGGACCTGCACATTCTTCCAGCCTCTTGAGCGGAACCTTTGCCGAGCCACTTCGAGGAGAGGCTCGCAAAGATCGATGAGATAGATCTGCGATAGCTCCTCGAGTGGAAAGTACTCTGCCATTTGCTCGATATTCCAGCCTGCGAAGTTATAGTGGAGGATTGAGCTTTTCGGTCGCACAAGCAGCATACTAGAGGCAGAGGAGCACTCACCAGTACCTCCCCCAATGTCTACCCAGACCAAAGGCTTTCCGGGATGCTTTGCCTTCATTTCTCGAAGCTGAGCAGCACAGAGCCTAAATTGAGTGACAGGAGACATATTTGGTTGAGTCACTCGAGCTGCTTCAATAAGCGCTACAGCTGCTCTCACTCACTTGAGCATGGTCTTTCGCCCCCGTAGCAGTCCATTGCGCGTCGCGTCGTACACTGGTGAGGCAGCAGAATTTCAGCATTAGCCCCTTTACACTTTCGCTTTTCTAGATCGCTTCACTCACCACTAGCCTGATGCTGGTAGAACCTATCCAACCTCTCACTCTGATTAGCCACCTTCCCAATCGGCTTCAAGAAGCAATTCCACGCAAATGTGAGAGAAGTGCGAGCTGCGTAGGTCGAGCAGAAGCATTGATCAGATCGAGGTCTCCGTCAGCCAGTCGTCAGCTACTTCTCGTCTTGGACAATGCGTCCCCTTCCTCGATGTGAACTCACCGGTCTTTGATGCTCGGAGGACACAGAGGATGACGAGGGCATTAAGGAGGGTGTATTGGAATACGATGGAGGTCATGAAGCTGGGTAGGCCCGAGTGGGCGTCGGGTGCCCACAAGAGTGGGAGGTTCGACATGACCGTAGTAGTGTCAGAGGAGGGTCAGAGATGGAGAGGATGAGGAAGGGAAAGAGGCAGAAGGGGTTGGGTGGAGAAGGTATCCCCCTGTGGAAGCGTGGTTGGCTATAAAGGGCCATTGGCTGGCGCAGAGGGGCGGCTCTCTGGTGCTGCTGCTGCTGCAGGCCCCTCCCTCCTTCTTCCTTCCTTCGTTCCTTCCCCGCATAGCTGGCTCGAGGGAAGGTACAGACTGGCTGAGTGCGTGTGCGTGTGCGTGCCGAGGTGTTGCTGCCATTGCAGTGTGCCGTTGCTTCCAACGTCGTACTAAGACGCTTCTACCCTACACCTTCTTTCCGGAAAGGTGCACGGGCCACGCCACCCCCGCCCCTTGAAACGTGTCCCGAGGCGGTAGGGCACGTTCTGCTCCACCCCTCGACTCGCACCCAACGGCTGCCTTGCCGCGCAAAGTTGCTGCCTTACTCCCTCGGCTGAAGAGATGAAGGATCCTTTCATGGATCCCCGGTTGATGGGGGACATACACACACGCACACGCGCGGACGCGCAAGCGAGGACACCACAGTGGTCTGTTGCACGATAATGACGATGCGTTACCACCTGGCGCGTATAAGCGGCACGCGTCGCATCACGGACTCTGTGTCTGGTTTGGTTTATATACAATCGAGGATTTGCCCTTGCGCACTGCCTGCCTCGACTCTCTCCTTTCTCATTGTGGTCTGCCCCCCGCTCCCGGCTCTTTTCATGCCCATCACCCACACATTTTACCTTACTTGAAGGACGTCGCCTCTGTTGGTGCAAAGATGGGCAATGGATGAGCCTCGGTGTTGAGGACCCACTGTGAGAGCGGCAAAGTGGACTGATCATCGAAGAGCAGATACAGATATTTGAGCGTCTCACTGAGCCAGAAGGTCTCCTGTCAAGGGCAGGTTTACGTGATTCCGAGCATGAGAAAGATTAGCAAGAGGATCACCACATTACGCCGCATTACTGCTCGCTCGCTCACTCACCATCTTGTCTTCGTGCTCTATTGCGTCCAGGTCAGCATCCACATCCTTGATTCCCGCATACGCGCCATTGGGCAGCTTGCAATGCTTCTCAAAGGCCTGGAAGATCTCCCAACCCCACTCGCGATAAATTGGGTCACCGCTAAGATGGAAACCAACAAATAGAGACTCGACTGTTTCCGGCCGCAAGATGTTCCTCGCATCGATCAAGGGCGCAGCTGGCTTACCCTCAACTTCAGGCGCAGGCTGCTTGATATACCAATCTTCTTCCTTGCCCTGAGGATCGTTGGGAGCTCTCCAAAAGGCGATTTCGGGACCGAGACCAGTGCTAGTCTCCTGATACGTAGTCATACACCCTCGCACAATCTCATGTCCTACAGTCCAGTCTTCCTGCTGAACAGCAGAGACGGTCATCGAACCCGACTGGGCGCCTGCGTAGGGAGCCCCAATCTCGTGCGCGCCCAGCATCAGGGCGCCGCCTAGGAAACAGACGAGGTGGTCCTGCTTAGGCAGCAGTCTGAAGACGGGCGCTTGACCCTTGCCCATTACCCTTGGAATGATCTCAGAGGTGAAAAGAAAAGGAGGATCCGAGAAGGTGCTCTTCTGGACCAAGTGCTTCTTGACGCCAGTCATGGAGCGGTCAAACATGTCCCTATACACCTCCTCTGACCGGTTCGTTTGCACGTACTGCTTGATGAGATACTCGAAGTACGAGTCACCTCGAGATCCCAATCGGACCGGTGAAAGGTAGAATTGACCAGTCTCAGCACTGATGAAGATCGGCAATAGACCATCCTGAGTCCCGGTCCTCGTAGCTTCACGCACGGCCGCCATGGGCCGTTCCGCCAAGGTCCATAGACTCTTCTCCTGCAGTAGATGAGAGAGGTATTTGAACTCCATCTGGACCGTAGTAGCTTCAGCTAAGCTCGACGCCCCATTATTGTCCACGTCGACGAATGCTTCGCCAGAGTGGAAGTCGACTTCCCGCTTGGGGATACCAGTCGGCGTGTCGAATGCCGGTCGCAGATGGTGGGAGAGTTGCTCGGCAGTTTCCAAGAACATCTGAGCATCCCCGGGGTCGCAGATCCTGTAAAAGGATGACGTGAGACCTTCGATGTTCGATGGGTGCTCTGTGCAGAGTGCATAAGCGGAGAGAAGACCGCCCAGCGTTCGTATCACTGTCTCGAAGACGTTCATTTTGCCCCTCTTGCCCCACTTGTCAGCACCCCCGTGCAAATTGGTCCGCACCCAATCCCTAGCGCGCTTATACTCTGACTCCTCACCAAAGAGGATGAGTGTATCGAGAGTGTCAATGATTGTGTAGCCCATTCCTCCATCGATACTGAGATTGGATCCTGTGTGGCTCAGAGGATGGTACTCGTCTGAGCCCCATGCCTCGGCAACGTATGCTGACCATGAAGACTGGAAGGCTGCCTTGACAGCATCTCTCTTGCCTTCATCGGCAGTTGTGATGGGGCTCTGGGGCATGCTCCTCGGCTGCACATCGAAGGGAAGGGATGGACGAGATGTGAAGCTCTTGAATTGCAGCTCCAGCTGCTTGATGCGCTGCTCTCGTTCTGATAGCCCTCCTGTGCCACCATCCGACTTTGATGACTGCTCAGCGTTTCCGTGGGCTTTGGAGATTGAGCCCGGCTGGGGGGACACAATGTAATAAGAGTAGTGTGTGTAGCCTACCCAAGCGAGGCACATGGTCGCAAAGCCTAGCAGCATCCCCCGTCGAAGCGGTGTGCCCCATCCAGGAGGCGCGCCAGAAGTCTGTGACTTTGCGTTAGGCTTGGTCGCAGCATCGCTGGACGACTTTGTGGCGGCCTGATTGCGCCTACGGGTAGCCATGCTATACGTGGAGTGGAACCCTTAGGATGCGAATGTCAGGAAGGAACAGAACGACAACTGCATCAGCGGAAGTGACAACCTGGCGGACGCGATGTGGGCGTCAGCCGACACGGAACGGAAGCCTTCTGAGTCCTGTCCTCCTTCCCCTCAGTGCACGAAGGGTTTCGCCTCATCGCCGCATACATCATCATTGGCCGGTAGCGATGAGGACAGGATGTCCCACGATGCTCATAGAGTGCCTATCACCTTCCGTCATCTGGTGAGCGCTGGAAGTCTCAATGCCTCAAACCCTCTGCGCGTCATCTCTCTGGTTGACGTCGACGCGGCTTACGCTCAATTCGAAGCTTCGCGCCTCGGAGTGGATTCGTCAGTGGTACCCCTCGCGGTACAACAGTGGAACGGTCTCATCGCAATCTCGTATGCTGCGAGGAAGTTTGGTATTACCAGACATGAGACAGTTGAGTCAGCCAAGGAGAAATGTCCTGAGATCCGGCTAGTCCATGTGGCCACTTATGCAGAAGGGGCTCAGAGGGCGGAATACAATGAGGATCCGAGTCCAACGACCCACAAGGTCTCCCTCGACCCTTATCGCCGGGAGTCCCGCAAGATCGTCGCCATCTTTGACGAGATGTGCCCTTTGGGAGCCGTCGAGAAAGCTTCCATCGATGAGCTCTACTGCGATTTGACTCTCGCAGTGAGGCAGGTCATCCTCCAGAGGTTTCCCGAACTTGCTCGTCCACCGGCCAACTCCCCTCTGGGACTCGATACCCCACTCCCGCCGCCGCCCAAAATCGACTGGACTGATCTGGGCTATCGCGTCCCGACAGAGGGGGCTCACCAAGAATCGGCAGAGGGAGATGATGCGAAGGACGCACAGGAAGCGGACAAGCAGGCTTCACGGCAGGAAGAGCTGCAGGAGAGCGTGAGGGAAGAGATTGCCGCAGACACCTTCAAGACAGCCGCTATCAATTCGTCGCCCCCGCTCGTCCAGCAAGCCGCATCTTGGACCGATTACGCCTTGGCTTGCGGCGCCGAGCTCATCCTCAAGATTCGGCAAGAGGTCATGGATCGGCTTGGCTACACGATGTCAGCTGGTATTGCCCCGAACAAGACCCTGGCGAAGCTCTCCGCCGGAATGAAGAAGCCCAATTGCCAGACTATTCTCGTCCCTGGCGCCATTCACGCTTACCTGAAGGACCTACCTTTCCAGAAGATCCGCTTCCTCGGCGGCAAGCTTGGAGACGCGATTGCAAAGGAGTGGGAGCGATCGACGGTGGGCGATTTATGGTCTGTGACTCTTGCAGAGCTGCAAGAGAAGGTGGGGGACGAGTCAAAGTGGGTCTATGATGTTCTGCGTGGTATCGATCATACGCCGGTCATTGAGAGGACGGCAAATAAAACGATGCTGGCATCCAAGAATGTCAAGCCACCGATACGGACGCTGCAGGAGGCTCAGAGGTGGATCTCGATTCTTTCCTTGGAACTGTGTGTTCGACTGAAAGAGGCTAGGGAAGAATCGCCCAACATTTGGCCTTCGACCATGGTCTTGCGATACCTCAAGGCAGGGGAGACTGCCCGAAGTCGCCAGTCTAGCTTTCCCTTTGTGAGGGATCTCAAGCCCGAGAGCGTCGCGGTCGTTGCTGAGCGCCTCTGGGGAGAGGCTGTCGGGGAGCAGATGTCCAGCGGGAAGCAGCTGTCTGAGATCATCGTTATTGCGCTCGGCTTTTCGGGCTTAGAGGCCGGCGAGCAAGGGCAGAGAAGCATTGAAGGCTTCTTCACCAGCAAAGCAGCTGCCTCGAATGCAAAAGTCCCTGCGCTAGCTGCAGCATCCCCGCCGATACCGCAAACAATCTCTTCGAAGCGCGAGCGTGCTTTGGAAGGCGAGACGATGGAAGGCAAGGGAGAAGACGGGCGGTCACCCTCGCCACTGGGCGTTGTCAATGGAACGATTGGCGAGCCGTCGGCGAAAAAGATCAAAAAGGTCAAAGCCTCCGGTCTTCAGTCGCTCTTCCAGAAGGCTGCAGAAGTGACATCTCCCCTGCAGCCTGAAGCAGCGCAGCCTTCAGTGGCGCAAGATGCTAGTCTGGACAGTGTGTCCCCTGCACCACTCACCGAGGAAGCGCCGTCGATGCCATCCTGGACTTGTCCCGAGTGTCAAGCAAAGATCCTGCCGCGAGCGCATGTCGGAGAGCCAGGTCGAGCGGAGGAGGGGGAAGATTCAGACAGACGACTAGCACAAGCAAAGCAGGACCATGAAGACTGGCATTTCGCCGTCAACCTGCAGAAGGAGCACAGTGCAGCGTTGCAACCCAGAGGAAGTTTGGGCCCTTCGGCTTCCCAAGCTCCAGCTTCCCAAAGAAGTGCGTCGCAGAAGGGCGGCGGCGGCAAGGGGTCGAAGGACAAGAAGGCGAACAAGAACGCTATTCAGAATTTCTTCAAGAAAGGAGGCTGAGAGGTGGTACGGGTTCAAGAGTGGAGAGGACACTTTGTTGTTATATACCTGCATTGTACACTGCACATTCCGCTAACATGCAACTGATACCATAGACATACATTGACGCTCGTGAGAAGTGAGCCTCCTGAGAGATGCTACCCTTTCGCGCCTCGGGCAGAGCCAAGCCGGGTCTGAATCGGCTCGGCATTTCCGTCGCCGGCGACTTCAAGGCGAGCAACGACTTGTCACACCTGCACCTTGATTGATTCACACGACACGACTCAGCGCACTCGAGCTCAATCACTGAGGCCACAAAATCTCATCATCGATCCAATGCTTTCACCAATCACCTTCGGCACCTTCATTCTCGTCGCAATCTTTGGTCTCGCCGGCCTCCACTCCATTCTTACGTGGTAGATCGAGACCTGACCCGCCATGGCTAGGATCATCTCTGACGATTCTCGTCCCACTGGCCGCCCTGGAAGGAGAAGCTCTGCCAAAGACAAGAAACCTCCGCCATTGATCTCGTACCTCATTTTCCTACTCCCCGCTCTCGCCTTTGCCATTGGCTTCTATGCCCACTACACTTCCGTCCACGCTTCTCCATACGACAGGCTCGCCTCGTTGCAGAAGCTCTCACCTCCAGAACTTCGAGTCAAAGCTGGCCTGCCCGCCGAGTTCGGACAATGGTTGGACTCATACCCCTTTGCAAAACTGCCCTGGCTCCTTGATGTGATCTTCGGAGATCTCATGTCACACAACATGGGCAAAGGCCTCTTCACGCTCGTCCTCTCCGCCGCTACGACTCCCTTTGCCGCACTGATCTTCGATGCTCTACGACCAGGTACGCCTCTTATGCTTGGCATCGGATACCTCCTCTTGGTGTGCCTGATTGGACAGATTGTGATGATAGGCTTTGCGATCCCTGCCTTCTTCCTCCCCGTCTGGACTTGGTACACCTGGAGGCAAGCCACTCACTCGCCAAAAGTGATGCGACCTTTACCCTCACCACCAATGCCCCAGATCAAGACTGCGAGTGTGGCACTTGGGCTATCGATTCTGACTGCCGTGTGGACTCTCTTGGTACCCCCTTCGAGCAGCAAGCACTTCTTCTGGGCTTCATCGGCCTTCCAACTTTACCCACTGGTCTGGTTGCCTCTGCTGTTCATCAAGCCTGTAGAGCCGACGAAAGCTCCCAAGAGCCCACGTCTGGCAGCTGCAAACGTTCTCATGCTTATGGCTTATGTCAATATCCCCATTGTAAGTGTTGTAAAGAAGTCAATGGACCGAAGCTCAGGCATGGTATCTCGCTGTCGTGCTCGCTCTTCTGACAGTACACTTTCCTTTGCGTTCGCTCGCTTCATCAGTACTGGCTCGGTCTCTATCTCTGTGTCCCAGATCTGCTAACAATTATGCGCACCGGCTCAGGCTGGCCAGACGACATCACACGCCTCATCTTCTACGACACTGTTGCTCTTACCCTCGCATGGTACATCATGGTTCTGATTCAAGCTGAAGTCGATGTTCGCGCCCTTCAATGCGGCGGTCCCCGAGTGCATAGGGCTCGTCTGTTCATCGAAGATACAGTCTTTGGGAGCGTGGGTGCTGTGCTGGGAGGTCCTGGCTTTGGCATGGGCATGTACTTTGCTAGGAGGGAAATCATGGCAGAGAAGGCGAGGTGGGGAGTCCAACCAGATTTTGCAACCGCTGGCAAGGAGGTGAAAGGAGCTGAGGGCAAGAAATGAAAATCGCGCGTATACGTTGACAATCCATACTGTCCTGGTCTACCATCGTCTGAAGTAGATTTACCATGGCATGGCGTAGCTCGAGACGCAGGCCAAATTACTTGTCCACGTCGTGTGTCCCTAATCGGTTTCTAGCAAGAGATGCCGCCATTTCCCACGCGCTTGGCGGGAAGCTGCCAGTGTGACGTCAAATTGTGGAGCCGATCATGCAAGGCAGTGCCGCACTTCGACGCCCCCAAGCTGCTCCCAGTTGAAGCTCAAGTCGCTGGCGGACATTTTCTCTGGTGTTGCACTGGACGGGTAATCTCCCGTCCTACCATATCCAATCATCTCTGAAGCTACTACATTCTACGTGATGACCACGGCCGCTACAGGCGAGGAACAAGCTGGTCCAGCCGCGTCCCAGGCCCCTGCCGGTATCGTGCAGCGGGCAGCAGACATGGGAGCGGATGCAGCTACCAGCGTAGCCAACAGTGGCTTTGCCCAAAGTGCCTCCAATGCCGTTTCTTCAGCTGGCGACTCCGTTGCCAATGCTACCGCCAGGGCCTTGGGCGATTCGGCTACAACAGCTCACGAGTCGGGAGATCATCATGAGAAGGACCATGGTGAGATCCCCAAGGCTCATCCCAATGATGTTCCCGATCGCATGAAGGACCATCCGCACCTCGATCACCCTCCTGCCGTCGCTTCTGGCGATGAGGTTCGCCCCGCCGAGCCAGAAATTCAGGATCTTGGATGGAGCGAGGATCCCAAAGTGCCTCAACCGGTCATCTTTGGAGCTACCAATGAGAATGTCTGGGTGCTGGTTCGTCGATTCAACAAGCAGGTCTACCATGTCAAAGCGCTGCCTCATCCGCCTCCCGGCGAGCTCGACTGCAACATTGCAGATAAGGACGAATTCTTTCCCGATAAGCTACGATCGACTCTGGAAAGATGTTACACCACCGTTGGTATTGGTATGATCTCCCTCTTCACCCACATCGCACGTGTACGATCCTGGAAGGAGACGAGGAGGACTGCCCTTTTTGCCGGCATCTACTTCATCGCCTTCATCTTCGGCTACCTCGTGACCACCTTCAGCGCCTTTCTCTTGCTCCTCTTTGTCTCTCCACGTGCTCGCACCATCCTCTTCCCGCCTGCTCCACTAGCTGCCATTTCCAGCAAAGGAACAGCGCAGGTACCCAAGTCGGGCCACCTAGGCAGCACAGACTCGGCTACTGGAGCAGCAGAGTCGTACAAGGGTGAAGCGGTCGAGCAGGAAGCTAGCAATCTCGTCAGCTCCATCTCCTCTGTGGCTGTCTCGACGGCAGTAGGCAAAGGCGCCCCTTCCGTCGATGATGCACACCCAGACGACATCGATGAGGAAGACTCTGAAAAGGGACGAGCGACCGAAGAAGCTCTGCCTGACCCGACCCAGGTGGCCAAGAAGGGTGCGGAAGCCAAGAGCAAGGCTGCGGGCGATCCGAAGCTGGAAAAGGGCGACCATACTGCTGGGGCCGTCGATCACTCTGTCTGGACTCAGCTGCAGCCCATCCTACACGCCCTGGAGGATGTAGCTGACACCTGGGAGCGATTCGGCAATGCCCTCAGTCCCACCCCTCCCTTCCATCAGTACCGCAACCGAGTCTTCATCGCAGCTGCTCTCGTCTTGCCAATCTTCCTCCTGAGTCTCTTCGTCACCCCCTGGATGGTCTATCATGGCACCGCCTTCGGCATTGGTTTCGGCTTCTTTGGTCAACCAGCCTTCGATGCCGTCAAGCTTAGTGATGCACGCAAGTGGCTCGACAAGAATTTCCCCAAGTGGAAGGAAGCACTGCAGCTCAGGAACAGTCTACTCAAGGGAGTGCCTACGAATGCCCAGCTCACAATTACTCTTCTGCGTATCGCCGAGGCGGCCAAGAGTCCTCTACCACCACCACCACCTCCTATTGCTGCGCCCAAGCCCGAAGCTTCACAGGGAAACGAAATGGCCGGAGATGTACCTCCCGAGTACCAGCAGGAGATGAAGGAAGCCGTGCACGAAGGTCGCGGCGATGCTGCTCCCAAGCCCGATGGATCTACGACGTCTGCTCCGGACGCGGCAACTACAAAGAAGAAGTCTGGCAGCAAGCGAAGTTTGCTCATGGGCTTCTTCAAGGGAACGGTTGCTGGTGGTACCCAAGGTGTACTCACAGCCAATAGCGCAAAGGCCGTTGTTGGTTCCAATGTTTCGAAGAATCGTCTAGGTGTCGTCAAGAAGAATCTCCAGCAGGAAGCACGAGGAGATGGTCCTTCGTCCTTCAAGGGCCGACACAAGGGGAAGAGGGGCTACGTCGATGTCATCACTACCGCTGCTACACCCTGCGTCGTCTTTGAACCCGAGTGGGGAGCCCACGCCCGTGCGGCCCAAGCCGCAGTGGATGCAGTTCCTACAAAGGGGGACGAGGAAGGAGGCACAGAAGCCGATTCTGCCGCTACAAAGCAGACGCGTTCTGCCCTTCAAGCAGCTCTGGATGTGGCTCGACCTAAAGCACACTTTTCAGTCCAAATCGATGAAATTGTTGAATTGCGTAAAATTGGTGGATTAGGTTGGAAGGGGAAGATCATCGTTGGTTGGGCTCTTTCCAGTGAGATTGCAGATGGATTGGAGATCACCACTGTTACCGGTGAGAGGATTCGATTGACTGCTATGCCTAGACGGGATGAAGTCTTCAATAGGCTCGTCTCTTTGGGCAAGCAGCAGTGGGAGATGTGGTGAGCCACACACTAGGAAGGCTGTGCTGGTAACAGCTCGAGAACGTGAGGGTCTTGTGTGCTTCGCGGATCAACACGGCTTCGTACACCTACTTTTTATTGGCCAGCATCCAAGATTTGTATTACTCCACCTATTAGCTCCCTTTCTTCCTCCCTCTTGCAATAGATTGTCTCCGACTCACAACATCTACTTCTGCCTTCTTCGCTTCTTCATTGTTTGCACCAGACAGCTCAGCATGGAAGAGACATGGGAAGGGTATGATTGAACGGTGACTAAGTGAAAAGCGAACAAAGACGACGTACAGACTATGACCTAGGTGACTGAGGAAAAGAGGTGACTAGAGCAAACAGAGGGAACAAGTCGACTGCTGAATGGCAGTCATAAGAGAGGCTAAAAGGGGGAGAAAAGGAGAGCTGAAAATGGCGGACAGGGAGGGAAAGGGAAGGATACATGTAGATTAAGGCAGAAGAGAGGGTGAGAAGGGAAGCGTGACTCGCCTCGACCTTTGGGTGCTCCTATACAGGAGTATAAATCAGGAAATACTTGGTGGAAGAAAGCAACGAGGGGACGATGCCGAGCATCCGGTGTAGAGGGGACTTTTCCCCATCTATGGGAAACGTCTACGACTTGATGACTCCTGTCTGTCTATTTTGGTCCAGGAGCTGGAATACCAAGAAGAGCCTGCTCCAAACGATTCTTTGCTTGGCCTAGGCTGAGGAGGCGTGGTCGGGGCGACCAGCGAGGAGACCCGGCTATTGTTGAGCCGTTCTTGTCCGCACTGGGAGCAGGCTCCGATGCTCTGTAAGGCTCACAACTGGTGCGAGACGTCGTGTCATACGAGTCTCCTTGACTGTCTCCGCCAGCTTCCAGAAGACTGCCAAAAGCTCTTGCAGTCTGACTGACACTTGTGCGACGACCCACGAAAGTCCACGATGGTCGACGGAGGAAAGTGCTGTCCGACGAGGTACTTGGAGAAGCTAGTGAAGGGCCCAGAGGAGCCAGGCACGCTGCATTCTCGTCGACTGATGAAGGACCCAGCAAGCCAATCTTCGGAGGAGTAGTGGAGGCGACATTGGGGAACCCAATGTTCTGAGCGACAGGAGACGTCACGGTCCCTAGGATTCCGCTCATGACGCTCGACCTCCTTCTCCCCGCCCTGGAATCGGCGTGAGGGACATCCACACTGAAGTGCTTTGCCCTTGCGTCTTTGGAAACCTGCATGTCTTGCTCGTCTAGCAAGATCTCAGTCTCGTTCGTCTCCTCACAGCTGCTCTCTGAGCCTGTGCCTTCGTCCGAGGCGAGATCTGCAAGGATGCGAGCTTGAATGTGCGAGTTCGAGCTAGAAGGACAGGAGTCCGCTGAGTCGGAGCGTGACGAGGCACACAGTCGGGGTCGATATTCTTGAGGACCAGGAAGAGCGAGAGATGTAGCAGACAAGTAAGCAGAAGAGGAAGATGTGGATGAGATCCACCCAGCGGGGACAGCGCTGTTCTCTTGCTGGTCCGCTGAGGCGGCAGACGTCTGCCATACGCCTGGTTCCCTACTGTCCTCGACGGAGCCCTTGTGGAGTCCAAGCATCGACGATGCGTCGGCGGTCTCCATGTGGTTTCCTTTTGGAGCGACAGCAATCGAGCCCGTCGCAGGGTCAGACGGCAGCTGACTTTGGGTATACCTTTGCCTGCTTCGGAAGGGGTCGCTTGTTTCTTGCTCAACTTCAGGTCGGGCGCCCGCATCCTGCTGACCCCTCTCATTTGCGACGTAGTTCAGAGCCCAGTCGAGGTACAGAAGCTTCTCAGGACTCAGCGTGCCTCGAGGCAACCTGGGCATGCCATACTTGGTGTGAGGAGTCATAGGAGGTGCAGCAACGGCGAGAATGGCGTTGGCTTGCGCCGGAGAGAAGCCCACGGAGATGGCGGCTGCGAAGCGAGCGGAAGGTTGAAAGGGCTGGTTGACACGATGACGGTACATCGGCGCTTGGGAGTGCGTAGGCAAGTAAGAGGTACCAGCCGAGGCGGTATGGAGCTGTCGTGCGTACTCTAGTCTTCTTATTGCTGCTTGCGGATCGGTATCATCGACAATCGTTGAAGCTGAAGGCAGTGAGGGAAGTGCCGAAGGAGATCGCTGCTGACTTGGGGCAGGACGAGGAGGGATGGTGGAGACGGGATCTACAGAGGCAGACCTTTCCTTGTTACTCTTCTTTGAGCCAAAGACCTTGGCGAGGGAGAAGCTTCTGCCGCGAGAGCTCGACGGGGCTTCGCCTGCATTCGCCTGTGAGTCTTCATGGAGCGGTACTAGACGCATCTTCGGCGAGGGGCCGCTGGCGAGCGATGTGGGGCTGAGGACGCGCGAATGTCTTCGAGTGACCCTTGTAGGGCTGCTGGCCCAATCTTCTTTGGAGGTTGGGTAGGATGGAAGTGAGCTGAGAAGATCAGCCGACGTGTCGGTGAGACGAGGAGCTGAATCCATCGTCGTCATTGTCAGAGGGGCACGCCTTGGCAGGGGCGGCGGCAGGACGACAGTCTTGTTCCTCTCTTTGCTACCACGTCCTCTCGGCCCGGCTGATCCTTGTGCCTGGAGACTGCAGGAGTGGCTGATGGCGGTGCTCGAGGAACGGTGCCTTGAACGCTGCCAGGAACAGTGGCCGACCTTGTTTGCTCCCGAGACGTAACTAGGCGCACCGGGATTGATGTCTGCAGAGCCAAAGACGAGACGAAGCAAAGTGGAGTGGCGGATCTGGCAATGGCAGAGGTGATTGTTAAGGTAGTAGGAGTATCGAGGACGGAGGGAAGGAGAGAGGCGAGCCTGTAATGGAAATATGGGCAAAGGGAGGATGGAGGAGGGGGTTTCAGGACGAGAGGGAGGGGACCAAGGTAGTAAAGGTCCAGTGAAATCGCCGGCGTAGAGAAGAGGAGCTGGATCGCGGTCCAGGGTCGTCCGCACCCCGACAGCCAAGGACGAAGGAAAGGAGTGAAGGTGATCGTGCAAGCGAGGCCAAGGGTGCGGGGATGGATGCAAGCAAGCAGGGATCCGGACACAATGAGGAATCGCGACTGCTCTCAGGCCCTCCTTGTCACTCTTCCCCCTTTGCACGACGGCGTCTCCGATGCCATGCGACGAGGACGGAGCTGCTTCACCACTATTCCCTGATCCATTTCACCAACCCCGTCTACGCCTTGTCCCGCCCCGACGCCCGGATCGCTCCGCCTACGACTCACGGAGGAGGCGGCGGTGGGGGCGGCGAGCTGGAGCAAGTGAACAAAGGTGAGAGAGAGAACGGGGCACAAGCAAGCAGCTGCACAAGGGAGAGGGGCGAGACGAAAAAGATCGGCTAGGCCCGGCCCTGTGGCAGTAGGCCTACCCCGCCTTTACGCTGGGCGCAAGGGGGCTACTTGGCTGCCATCCAAAGGTGGGTTGGGTAGCGCCTCGCTTCAGCAGCCCAAGTTAAATTGTCCATTTCGGCTTTGCGGGGTCGCAAGCAGGCGGGCGGCAGAGGAGGTGGTCAAGTGCTCCTGTGCAGTGGCGTACTCGCGTGGCTTGCGTTGGCGCATAGATTGATTTAGACGTCTGAACCCTCGCCTCAGGAGGCCTCCTCCTCCCACCGCCGCCCTTTCCGCGCAGCGCCCGCCCGAGAGTATAGATGAGCGGGGTGCATACATAGCCAACGGGTTATTGAATGACTGCAGCTGGGGGCCAGGCATCGACATCGACGACAATGACAATGACAACGACGTCCACTTCGGCATCGGCATCGGCATCGGCGGGGCGGTGTCGGCTTTTTGCGCTTTCCTCTGATCATCTGCTCTACCTTCATCCACGGGCTATGCTCATTCTTGCCTCTCGCCCCTCTCTCTTCCGTACGAAACGCGCCAGCCCGGCCCCTTCTCGCGACGCGTTCAAAGCCACCTTCGTGTAAACTTGCCGCCCATGTTTGCCGATGCTGAGAAACTGGAACAAACAAATTCAAGAAAAGCGAAGATAAGACGGCGGGTATATTGGGCAATGAAAACAAGGCGCGCAGTCCAACCGACAAAGACATGAAGAGGACAAAGCGCCTCGTTGCACTTTGCTCAGGAGAACAAAGCGCCGCGTGCCCAAAAGTGCACGGAGCAGGAGCAGGGGCCTCTTTCGAACTAGCGGCTATCTCGAACTAGCGGCTATCTCGAGCTGGCGTCTCGAGAGGGAAAAAGTTCTTCGACAAAGATGTCGAGGAAGGTATAGATCAGATGTCGATTCAATCGTCGATTTTGTGTGACGGTATTGAACAATCGCCGTGCGCCCTTTCTGGCCTTCTCCCTCCCCACTAGAGAGGCCATCTGGGGTAGCAGCAGGTCAATCTTCGACCTCGCTCGCTGCTTCAGCGCCTCGCTCGCCGCTGGAGCTCTCGTCACTTTGGGACCTGCCTCCCGTAAGACGCCGCCGGGCCAGAGGCTCTCTTGTAAAGAGTTCAGCAGGCCCACTAGGTAGTCTTCCGAAGTTAGCTGTCGAAGGCGCGTGCGCACCTGACGGTCAATAGTACCTCCCAGAACCTGTTGGACTACGACGGCAATTGCCGTTCTTCTCCATTCATCTTGTCGCAGGTCCAGCAGCTCTACAAGCAGGTCCACCAGCGGACCCGTGATAACGCCATTCCCAGGCTTGCTTGCTGATGCGGCCTCTTTTGCCTGAGCTTGTGTCACCGATAGTCCGGGGATTGCATTCGTAATGGTGGCCTCCGCACCTGCTCCTGCTCCTGCTGCTGAGCCCGATAGATGGTGGGACAGGACATCCACAAGTGGAGTGGTACCGAAAAAGAGGTCGTCGACGCCGCGAAGCAAGTCTCGAACGAGAGCCTGACCCGGAAAGGAGAGCTTGGACCCGGAGAGTGCAGCAGTGGCGCTGTTCTGGTGTGATGGTAGCATGACAAAGGGGCCTTCTCGGAGAAAACGTCTCAAAACGCCCTGCGAACAGGCTTCCGGAGACGCTACGACTCTCTGCAGATATTTCTCCAATCCGTTTCGACGAGTCTCTACAAATCCTGGAGTGAAATTGAGGGCTACGAGTCTCTTGCCCGGAAACAGTGCATCGATGGCTGCGTGCTGAGGGAGATTTGCTGCCAGCAGGGCCGAGTGAAGTAGGTCGAACTCGGAGTATCGGCGATGGCATGTCCAGGTCGCCACTTGCCCTTCGCCACCCCTAGGCCTGATACACACGAGGATGTGATAAACATTGTAGGTCTTTCCGTCCGCATCTGTCTTGACCGTAGATGTGGGAATCGTTACGGAGGTGCGAGCGGCTTCTAGGGCATAGCGCTCGACGTCCTTGAGATGCGCGCTGACTACTTCCAGCTCGCGCCTGACGGATGCAATGCTCTTTTCCACCAGCTGTTGCTCTTTCAGAGCCTCGCCCATGAGCTCGTATTGAGTCTCTAGCTTCGACAGGACATCCAGTTGCGATGTCAGCATCTGTTGTTTCTTTCGTAATCGATCAGCCTCTTCCCCTTCCAGGTCGACTGTGATGCTCTGCCCCGTTGCGGCTGCTTTCTGGCGACTGTCCTCGTCAAAAGAGGCCACACGATTGGTGGTAGCAGCTGTCCTAGCAGCAATCTGAGGAGCAGAGGCGCGCCGTGGCGTCAGGTCAGGCCTCGGAGGCTGCAGCGACGAAGTAGCCGTCTGCCGTGGGGCCCCAGCGGCTCGCAGCTCCTGTATCGCTCGACTTGGCTCCGACATCTGACTGAGGCTCATGTCTGACCTCGTTTCCCGCTCAGCTACAGGGGTGTGGACGAGATCAGAGATCGTCTGTTGAAGTGCGTCGATTGTCTCTGAGCGGACGTACTGTTCGTCTCGAGCGGACGAGCGTGTACCTTCGGATGACAGAGCCACAGTCTGGACATCCTGCTGATCGTCGTCGAAGAGAGGGTCGCTGAACAGGGGGGACCGACCATCAAGGTGGGATAACATACCGCTTTTACCGCCCAACAATTGTTGCAGATGCATATCTGCGGATTGATCACGAGCGGCGGCACCTGTGGGATCCACTGCCACCACTTTGTCGGCTTGATCGTCATCGCTGTCGGATCCAAATAGATCTGCGTGGTTCGCACCACGTTGAATCTTGTCCCCTTGAGACGCAGAGCGGTTCTTCTCCATGGACGTCCCTGACGCTGCTCGAGAGGTGCGAATAAACGAAGGCGATCGAGGCTGAGGAGCTAAAGTCTCAAATGGCGTCATAGCGCCGTTGTCATGGCTAACATGCTGCTGCTGCTCAGCTATGATGGCGCAGGCAAGTCTATATTGTTTGGATGTCCCAAACGCTGGCCAGTCTTCTTCGAAGAGCTCTTCAAGCACTGCTTGATGCGACTCCAGGATTGCCTGTCGTGCCTCTACTTCCGGGATCGAATGCGACTCATGTTGGAACGACCGCAAGGTCTTCAAGTACCTCGGTGAGAGGAACGAAAAGATAGGGCGGTCAAGGGCCGAAGCAAAACGAGCGGCATCTTCGGTCGAGAGTGAGCTAGCTGTCGCAACTCCGGGCAGCTCCAGAGGGACTTTCCAGGAATCCACAGAGATGTGGTACTGTATTAGGTAGCCTCTTCCTCTGATGTCAAGGAACTCGGAAAAGTATGAGGTCGCGATAGGATCATTGAGCACCTGCGCGAAGTTGACATCGTTAGTAGGGCCATTCGATCCATTTCTCTTTGCGGACTGATTTTCGGTATTGCCGAGGATGAGTATCCGCTCGTCGAGGGCGGCTATTGCTCGTCGCAACATCTCCGTCCTCTGATCGGACTCTGCTTTGGCAGCAATGCGAAGCTTGAGGTTGTTCCTGAGGGTTCGAGCTTCCACGAGCGAAGCAATCTGCTTGATCTGCGCGAGGTAGCGCTCGAACGCTACAGACGGCGACTTCTTTGCATGCTGAGATTTGCCAAAAGCAACCGAAGAGGCTCTCGTCTGTTCCAGGTCCACCGCCGTACGTAGATTGCTTATCAGCCGCTCTTCTTCGAGCAGTATGGTAGCTCTTCGGTCTACCAGCTCACTCCAGAAGTCAGGTTCGCTAATACGATCTACCAGAGGCAGAAGAATAGTGCATGCAAAAATTTCGCCGAGGGTGATGCGTAGTACTTTGGTAGACAGTTCAACAGCCGGTAGAAGGTCTCCAATGATACGGCTCGAAATCCTGCGCATGTGTGAAAGTTCCGTTGGTCTTGTATCGGAGGAGAGTGAATTGATAGCTGGGTGGAGCCGCCTGAAGTGGTTGTATCTGCTTGCTAGGAACAGGTCGCTCTCGTAATCATCCGAATCTACGTAGCCCCGTAGCTTTGTTTCCTGAAGCCTGATTGCCTCGAGGTGAGAAGTGAACTCTGATACCACTCTGCCGTAGATATTAGCCGCGTCGAGAGTCTCTACTCTGCTGCCCAGTCTGTCAAAGACGCGCTCAAGGAGCATTTGCACTTCTCCCTCGAACCAGTCATCTGGTTCTGCCTGGTCCCCCACAATCGGAGAGTGCCATCGCTTGACAAAGTCCCTGACGATAAGTGGCACGAGCTTCCGCTGCGCTATGGCGGAGAGGCCCCGAAGCTTGGGCGGCGGAGCTGTGTAGCTTGTCTTCGTGGGTTTCTGCTCTCCGAGCGTGAGATTGCCAGGTGGCCTGCTACGATGGACTGTGAACTTCCGATGAATGGCATCTAGGCGCAGAACCGACAGCGGTGCTAGAACAGCTACGACGATTGCGACACTGAGTATCCAGGTGGTGACGCCGCTGACGAGGGGGATGAGGCCCACCGCCAATGCGTATCGCACAATGGAAGGTGCGAAGGCGAGCAAAAGGAGGACAGCCCATGCGGGAAAGCTTGCGAGGAAGGCGACTCCAGTCACATCCGACATGGCAGGAATAGATGTATAGGCAGCGACCCGAGCATTGCGGGGCGTGGGCAGTGCTTTGAACAGTATCGTTGTATGGTATCGGAGGAAGGAAGGTGTGCAGCCCTTGTGGAGTGATGCAAGAGCTTTCAGGCGCATTTCAGACGCGGGAGTGCCAATGTGGGCGGGCATAGTCCAACACCCCCTCTCACTACCTCCCCTACCAACTCATCATAACCTCAGCCGTCGTACAGACGTCACATTACATGCTCCTTGTGGCCCTGCTGTCATTCACAGCGCAGCCATGAGGAACCCATTGTCCAAACAACCTGATGATGGCTCCCTCCGGGCACCAGCTCAGAGGCAGGGCAGCACTGGGAACGTAGAACCCTCGGCAGCAACTCCTTCAAGCAATCGCAAGAGTGGCGTGGCAGCATTGGCTTCTGACACCCGGTCCTTCTTAACCCCAAGCTTCGCCTCATCATCGTACAAGTCGCCGATCCGACCAGCAGCATCTCCAAGCGCCACCTCGACAATCTCCACCTCGTCTGCTGCTCGGTCTCCCTCGGCCCAGGGGCTCAATGGTCAAGAGGGAGCTGCTGCCCGGCTAAGAAGAGTCGCTAGCAACGCATCTTTTCAAGCTGTCAAGAGTAGTCATACAGCATCGACACCTACTCAGAACGAGGCAGAGGAGCGCAAAACAGAGGTTTCGCCTCCTCATGTCCAAGCGGACGCTACTGCTCCAGAACCGGAACCGCCCGGCAAAGGTGATGGAGGTTCAAATTTGGTCGTGCCCGAGATCGGGACAAAGCGTCCACTGCCGGGCGGACAGCAGCGTCCTTCTCAACCAAGTCGGTCCCCTTCGAGACGCAAGACGTGGTTTGGATGGACTGCGTCAGAACAGCAGCCCGATGGGGTCAGCAGCGAGACTCCTGCAGAGCAATCTGGGCCAGAACCCCGTCCTAGGGAGCCATCTCAAGTGACTTCGGGCGAGCTTGCACAGGCCGAAACAAGTGGTGACCAAGGCCCTGCACAGCTCTCGCGTTCATCCAAGCCGACCGCTACTTCAAAAGTCAATGACGCAGGGGACAGGCAAGCATCGTGGTCGATGTGGAGAGCCGCTTCCGCAGAGCCGTTGCGCAAGAAGGAGGTCAAGTCGACAGAGCCCGTGCCTCAGGGCGCAAAGGAGCAGGAAGAGGCTCCACTCAAAGCTCAAGAAAACGAGACCAGTAGTGTCGCACAGGCTGCAGAGAGGCTTGTCTCGCAGGCGGCTCAATCCGTCACGCCTGGCAAGAAGACTAATCAAGACGCCACAGGCGCAACCCCGGGAGGCAACGTACCCGCCGGTGAGGCAGCCAATGCTGCGAACGCCGAATCCTCCAAAGTACAGCACTCGGGCCTCTGGTCTTATTGGCCCGGAAGTTGGTCTACTTCAGGTCAGAGTCAGGTGCAGAAGAAGACAGACGCTTCTTCGAAGGACATTCCAGAGCAGCAGCAGCAGCAGCAACACGACGCAACGCCCAAGAATAGCTCTAATAATCCAATGGGAACTCGAATGGACACTGTCACTGATGATCGGCAAGAGCAGCCTGTCTCAGATATCGGCAAAACTGTCGTCGCTGCTCCGAACGGCTGGACGAGCTGGCTTCCGTACGTTGGTCAACCTTCTGGTAATGTGGCTGCAGCACCTGTCCAAGATGACTCTGGAGAATCTGCAGTGGAGGCAGCCAAACCTCTTAGCCCAGCAGAAGAGGTCAAAAGAGCCGCTTTGGCCAGGCCAGATCCGTCTCCCCCCGTCGCTTCTTCCTCTTCCCTTGAGCCTTCATCAGCTGTCCTCAACACGGCCACGCGCAGCAGCTGGCTGGCTTACTTCGCCACTCGTGCAGCTCACCCGGCTTCTCGCATCACAGGTGGACAACCTGAGGCGATGGAGGTCGACTTCGAAGAGATGGATGTAGATCCACCTGCAGCCAGCGCTGGTGTAAAGGGTAGTGCTGCCGCTCCCAAAACGAAGAAACCAGCCACAGTACACAGCGGAAAAGCGGCCAGCACGAAATCCACCCCTGCACCGTCGATTAGTAAGGCAAAGGCCAATGGAGCTCCCAAGCCCGATCCAGCTCCACCGACGGACGAGCCCACCACTCCACTTACAGAAGATAAGGGCAAAGCCAAGGAGGTTGCTAAGAAGGCCTCAAAGCAGTCTAAGAAGCAGGCCTCTTCCCGGCCGCCACTTCCCAACCTCGTTCTCCCATCCTTCGATGACACCTTTCGTACACTTCCTCGCTCGATTGCACCTCCAGCTGGCGTACTCAAGAGGACCCTGAGCGCTATGAACGCCTGGCTCTCCAGTTCGCCACCAGATGCTGCACGTCTGCGCACTGCTCCGAAGGTCGGCAAGAATATGCAGAAGGATGAAGCAGGCCTTGCGCTAGCGGAGCAGGCCGCAGTCAGGCTGCCTCGTACCTGGGACGTGGTCGGTCAGAAGTCTCGATCAGAGAAGCGCGGATGCCAGAATGTCAATCGAGTAGTGGTCATTACTTGTCATGGTTGGTTTGCGCAGTCGAAGTTTTCGATGCTCATGGGAAGCCCGACGGGGACCAGTCAAAAATTTGCTCTGGAGATGAGAGCAGCAATCATGAGACACTTTCAGTCGGTCGACGGGATGGAGCTCAATCCCGAGGCAATCACACTGATCCCTTTGTCCGCTGACGGCACTGTAGAGGTGCGAACAGATGCCTCCTTTGCCGCTCTCTTGAGTCGCAAAGAATGGGTCACCCACCTCGCAGCTGCAGATGCAATATTCGTCGCTTGTCACAGCCAAGGCTGTGTCGTGGGCGCAAATCTTCTGGCTCGTTTGATCGAACAAAGCTACATACAGACCAGGAAGACCCGGATCGCCTTACTGGCCATGTGCGGTATTCACGAAGGACCATTCCAGCACATTCAGTCAATGCTCGTCTCTTCCTACCTCACATACTTCGAAACCGAAGCTGCCCAAGAATTATTCGCATTCCAGTCTTCCTCATCGCAAGTCTCAAAGAGGTATCAGGCGTCTATGCGCCTCATTCTAGAAGCAGGGGCAAAAGTCGTGCTCCTCGCTAGCACAGATGATCAAGTCGTCCCACTGCATTCGGCTCTCTTCACCTCCATCGATCATCCAAGCATACTTCGGGCCCTTTACATACATGGCAACACATTCCCCAAGCTAGACTTCCTCACGAACGTTCTCGCCTTCTGTGTGCGAGTACGGAATGCCGGCCTATCTGATCACCAATTGCTTGCGCTACTGTCTGTCACGGTTGCTGGCTCCCTTTACGGAGGAGCCGGTCACTCGCTGTGCTATGACGAGCCCAAAGCTTACGATCTCGTGGTGCGGTACCTCTTTGAGACCACTCACCCGCTGTCTGAGCCTACAACCCGCTCGGATGAGTCGCGACCTCCCAAGCTCGACATTCAATCCTTCGAAGCACCCTCAGCTCGAAGAGCTCAGCTGAGCAACCCTCATCTTCTTCCATGGTCTTTGAGAGGACTTCTCGAAGATAGAGCGGTCAGAGCGACTTTCAGCGAAGAGATCCAGAAGCTCCACGACGATTTTGAATCGTGGAAGCCCCTGACCAAGACGCTGAAGGACGTACAATATCGCCTCGAGCCAATGAGGAGTATCGCTCGGCCGAGAATCCCGCCGCCACCTTCTCCAACCCCTTCCAATTCCAAGCTGTGAAGGGCAAAGTGATCGACTTTTTTTGCTAGAGACTCATCAATCGCCCCTGTATCTTTAGACGTCTGTACACATGCCTTGTCCATAATGTTGATTCTCTCATGCTTTCCTCTTTCCTTCCGTTCCGTTCACTTTTGAGACTAAGCGTGCATTGACCTTCTGAAGCTCGATCCGGATCTTCCACCCTGGCTCGATACCCCACACGTCATCTCCTATGCTGTCCAGAGGTGCATTGCGAGCAGTACAGCCGGCCAGCCGGTGGCGGCTGGTGGTCCTCGCCTCACAGGCTGGATATAGCAACATCACGACAAGGGGTGTAGCCACCTCAGCCTCGTCACTCTCCCCCGCGGGGCCTCCCACCTTGCTCCCTCGTCAAGTCGATCGCCTCGCACCTCCCAAGGTCCAGAGATGGATCACCGACTCTCTGGACACCATCAGCGACTCAGAGTCGGGATCTTCACAATCTGATGATCGCTTTACTCCAAACTCCCTCCTGAGAAATGCAAGAGATCGGCGAGCTGCTTTCCGATTGCAGGACTGGGATCGGCTGCAGGCGCTTCGAACGGAAAGGAAGCGGGTTGGTAGGGAGAAACAGAAGGCAGAGGTGCAAGCGAAGGAGCTACAAGAACAAATCACTGCCTTGATGAAGAGCAGAAGGGTAAAAGGGTCTGCTAGAGGTAGTAGTGCGACAGAGGGACAAGGGACGAGCTCGTCTGCCAGTGTCCACGGTGATGCTGCTACTCAGGCCAATGGGGAGAGCCTCCTTGAGAAAGCTCGAGAGATGAGGGAGAGTGTTATGAGGATCACAGAAACGTACAGCTCTCTATCAGAGCAGATACAGAAGCTGCTGCTGCTCATGCCGAACAACACTCATCCAGACGCACCAACAGGTAGTGAGAGCTCTGCCTTTGTGCACTCCTGCTATCTAGGTGCTGCTTCCTCTACTTTACCTGAGGGCGAGCGAAGAGCCTTCTTCTCTGCTCAGACTTCTGCAGAGCGGCAGCAGTCTCGCTCTGAGCGCTCGACGCTCAACGATTGGGAGAGGCAGAGCAAGACAGAGAGCTCGCCTGGCTCGTCAAAGAATGGAATTGCAAGGATAAAAGACCACGTGTCTCTTTCTTCTTCTTTGGAACCTTCCGATGCTCTGGAGATTGCAGCAGGCCGGCTGGCTGCCGGACCGAACTTTCCATACCTGATCGGCCAGCTTGCTATGCTAGAGCAAGCTTTGCTACGCATGTCCGTTGCCTACGCAATAGAGAGGGGCTTCCACCTGGTCTCGGCGCCAATCGTAGTCAAGACAGATATCGCCGAGCGATGTGGATTCAATCCTCGAGGTGGTGAAGGTGGCCAGACCTACTTCGTGTCCTCCTCTTCCGCCTCATCTGAGAACGACAAGGAGCTATGTCTCGTCGGAACTGCCGAGATCTCACTCGCAGCTTTGGTCGCAGGGAGAACATTCTCTAGGACACAGCTACCCCTTAAGCTCCTCGCCGTGTCTCCTGCATTCAGGGCAGAGGATGGAGGGAGAGGATCTCAAACAAAGGGCTTGTACAGGCTACATCAATTCCAGAAGGCCGAAATGTATGTCGTATGTGAGGCAAACGAGGGACTTGAGAGCTCAAGCGGGTGTCGGACGAAAGGAGAGTCCGAATCGATGCTCGACAGTCTCCTGAGCATACAACAGGAAGTACTTCAGTCACTAGGCCTGACGTACAGATGTCTGGACATGCCCACAGAAGAGCTAGGCGCATCTGCCTTCCGTAAATTCGACATCGAGGCCTGGATGCCCGGTCGAGGAACGTGGGGCGAAGTGTCATCTGCATCCGACTGTCTGGACTACCAAAGCGCTCGACTGCACATCTTGCAGGACGCAGGCGAGGAGAAAGGCAAGTCACGCAAAGCACAACCGGCAACGACTCTGAATGCCACCTTGTGCGCTACGCCACGACTCATCATCAGTCTGCTGGAGCAGTATGGTGTGGATGAGCAGGCGCGGAAAATGAGACTGCCGGACAGCCTCAAGCCGCACTGGATTGGAGACAGTTCGCAAGTCCAGTGGGTTGCAACTGGGAGAGATACATGGGCAGACGGAGCAGAGTTGAACGGTGCGACAGCTGGAGTGTCCAGCTCAGCGCCATCAGGTGGGGTAGGCGGCAAGAGGCAACTGTCCACATGTGCCAGAACAAGTCATGCCACCTCGATACGCTCGCAGCATAGACACTTCTCCTCCTCAAGACCTTCGAGGGCCCCTGCCCCTTCAATGTACAACCAGCTACGCTCACGACTGAGCGCCCTCTCCGTCCGTACCGGGACTGACGTTGCCTCTCTCTCAGCCTCGTTCTTCATCCTCCACGAGATCACGGCGGTGCTGCCGCTCTTCTTCTTCTTCTACCTCTTTGGTCTCTTTGGAATCGGCGAAGGGATCTGTGCTTGGTTCACTGAAGCGGCAAAGGAAGATGGCAATGAAAGATCCGATAGTGCTGTGTGGAGTTGGAGACGCAAGATTGGCGAGTGGATGAGCGAAGGGTCAGCTCGGACCGAGAGGTATGCCAGACGGAAAGGCTGGTGGGGCTTCGAAAAGGGTAGTCATGAACAGACGTTGGCGAGTGAGGAACACCAAGGTAATGCACCCTCGGTAGGAGGTCAGAGGACCGTAGTGGCAGGAGCATTTGCCAATGCCGTGGCGGCGTATGTTGTTACAAAAGTGAGTCGCTGAAAGCGTAAAGTACACAAGAAGGCGATAGAGAAGCGGGCCCCCCTGACCCTTACCTCTTCATCCCTTCTCCGATAGGCGCTACTCGCCCCGAGGCTGCTTCTGTCCTTCTACCTCTCTCCCGCGTTTGCGAGAGGAATCTTTGAGCCGGCGAAGAGGCTCTTGAAGGGGCGGAAGGTCGTGAAGAAGTGAGAGGCGTAGTTTGGGCCTTGTAACGCTATGTCTGTAGCCTGCCATCTCAAATTTTCACCCTTATCCAGACCAATCTTCCTCAATCTGAGTGTTCATCAGAACATGTCAAGCCCCTTTTCCCCAAAATTCGACTTCCTCTCCTTGATTTGCGTGCATTCTCCAATCCTTCTGCATCCTCTACATGGCCTTGGCAGGCAGCTGAGTGAGGAGGATGCCAAAGCGCTTCTTGATGGTGACGCGGTGCTTTGAAAACTTGTCATCGGGCGAGAAGCGAGCTGAGAGATGAGAAGGTGGGGATGGATACATGTTTGGAGTCAGTGTCGTGATCCCTAGGATACTGGTGCTTGCAGGTACAGTGTGAGAGCGCTGCTGCTACTCACCTGGATGAGCGCTCTTTGTCATCTCTCCGGCAGGGGTGACCTTCTTGAGGGTGTAGATCCGCTTTCCCGATCCGTCTACTGTGTACATGAGATGCATCTTGTGTGGTAGGAAGTGTGTAGGGTTACGATGTGATGGTGATGGTGAGCTGACTGTTCTGCTGACTGGTACGATCCGTCGTTGCAGCCCAGCCTCGAGTCCCTTTCCTTCCTGGCCTTGCTTCCGGCCGCGGGGCAAAAGTGAAATTCCCAGCCTGGAAGTCTTCGGCACCGCGCTGAGGCGGAGTCTGAAGTTGCTCTCAGCCCGCGGTCGCTGGGCGTGGCTGCGAGGCACTCGGCCGCCCCGCCCCCCGGTTTTTCTTCTTCGGCCTTGGCCGCTGGTATCCTCCGTCTACATCCAAACCACTCAACCCTTACAACTCACCCTCACTTCCTCCTCGGTCACCGCTGACTCCAGACAAGATGAGCTACGTCGCCAAGGACAAGGATGTTGACGCATCCGCCCCCTCTGCCAAGATCCACCGAATTCGCATCACCCTCACCTCGCGAAACGTAAAGAACCTCGAAAAGGTTTGCAACGACCTCATCTCTCGATCCAAGGACAAGCAACTCCGAACCAAGGGACCCGTAAGGCTCCCTACCAAGGTCCTCACCCACGTCACTAGGAAGTCTCCTTGTGGTGAGGGTTCCAAGACTTGGGACAGGTTCGAGATGAGGATCCACAAGAGGCTCATCGACCTGCACTCTCCCTCGGAGATCGTCAAGCAGATCGTGAGTATCAGCAGGGCAAAGAGTGCGCAATGGAGGAAGAGAGACTATAAAGGAACGATGGGAGACAGGTGAATGAGTAAAAAGTGACACCGAGAATAGCGACTGACCATCCGCCTACATCCTCGCTACTGCTCAACAGACCTCCATCTCTCTCGAGCCCGGAGTTGAGGTTGAGGTCACCATCCTCTCCACCAACTAAGCTTCTCGCCAAGAGAAAGCCTGCGCCTTTTACACTGCCTCTTCTTTGCTTTGGAATGGACGATGCCCACTTTGACGTCCAGCCATACCAGATCCGTTCACTCTGATTTGGTCTTCACCAAGGCGAATATTTGAGAAGGGTAGAGAGGGATGTCAGGGAAGCAAGACCCCTTAGTTGTCCTCACGTTTCAGCGGAGGGTGTGTGCATGTAATTCGGTGTAGGGGAACAATCAAAGAGGAACAGCTGGAAGGATCGTTGGATATAACGATTCCCATGGCTCCCGTCTGCTTCTCCCTGCATCAAAAACAATGGCATACCATTTCCGTCCCCCCTTGCCCTAAACCTTGCAAACACTGACCTGACCGAGCGACCGACCGACCGTGTGCGTTCTTGTCCACTGTGTGAACAGATCTTTGTGTCAGCTCAATCCAGATAAAGGCAGCCAATAAATGAAGGATCGAATGGATGAATTGGATATGATGTTTCATGCCTGTCAATTGCAGTGCAGAGCAGTGCGGTGCAATGGTATGCAAGGCAAGGCAAGGCAAAGCAGAAGGAACACGAAAGAAATTCCTGCCAAGGAAAACACCAAGGACCAAGGCAAGGCAAGACGAGACGAGAAGGAGAAGGAGATGGGTTCAGGCAAGGGAAAAAACGAAAGCAATGTTAAGTGTGCAACAAGGTTGAAATGGAATGGGGTGAGAAGACGAAGAGGTGGAGCAAACGAGTGAGTGTTAGGGGGGGATTGAACAATGGAGAGCGAAAGTGGGACAAAGAGATGCGGCAGTGTAAGAGTCGGGGTTGGTGGAGAAAGTGGAGTTTGAGAGTGGATATACTTGCGCTTTTGTCTGACCATGGTCGACTTGGTGCGCTGAATTGGGCTTGCCTGGGTGTAGCCAAGGGCAGTATGCTAAAAGATTGGATCTGTGTCGGCAGGCAGAGATGGGGCGACGGTATGCGAGGGCAGAACAAGAAGAAGGCGCTTTCGCAGGACAGTCCTTTCCCTGAGGGGTATCTTGAAAGGGGCATGGTCCTACTCTGGCACTTTACTTGTTCACGACAGTCCTCGAAGCACCACTGCTGGCGGTACTGCTCGCAGCGCTGCTCGTGCTCGTGCTCCTAGGCAGCGTCGTCGAGCCGGCAGGGGCAAGTGTGGCAGCAGTGCCAACCTTGGCCGAAGCGGTAGAGGCTGACCTTGCTCCAGCTGCAGAGGCAACGCTGCTGCTGGCAGACGCCGAGACGGCAGCGCTAGAAACCGTCGTTGCCAGGACATCTCGGCAGTACTTGAGTCTCTTGAGCATGTTGCGCACCGTCCTCCTTTCTAGCGGCGTGGTGATTCTCATCCCTACCTCAGCCAGCGTGAGGCCAGCAGCAGAAGCCTCGGCGAGGGCCTGACTCTCCTGCAGCGACCTCTCGGGGTGAGAGATGGCGATGATTTCGGTGAGGTAGTAAGAGCACATTACTTGCTGCCCGCCCGTCGTCTCGGTAGGCGGGATCATCGAGACGATCAGCCCGTCGGCAGAGAGGAAGACCTTTGCGTGGTCGTAGAAGTTGAATTGCACCGTGCCCGTAGAAAGACGGAAGACGATGGCTTGCTGACAGCGGTACCACTTGTGCACAAAGGCCATACCACTCTCGATTGCCATGTCGCGGAAAGTCAAGGGACTGTTGGCGCCATACAGGCGGTCCATGATCTCTTGCTCAAAGAAGCGGAGGATCTTGACCTTGGGTTGCAGCTCAGTGGCGTACGGCACTTGACTCTCGTCCTTGAGGTCCATCGACTTCGGATAGCCGGCAAAGTTGAAATTGTAGCAACTGAGCTCGCCCGTGGCGGCTGCTGTACCGGTGCTCTTCACTGCAGGATTCGATCTGGAAAGTGCACCCCTCTTGGCGCTGGCGATGTAGTCGCAGTGAGTGCGCGAACAGTTGATGCTAAGACTCGTCGAGTCGCGGAAGTATACGCCCACACTTCCATCACTGAGGGCATAGCCTAGACCGTACTTTTCAGAATGGTCCAGCCATGAGATGACGAACACCTTTGGACTTTCCGCTTGGGGTTCATCGAAGTAAAGCTTCTCGCCAGAGACAGTGAGAGGCTGGTAATCCATGCCGACAGCGGCAGCCTGGATGGCCTCCGAAAGGTAGTGCGTCATGCTCTCGATAGTGGAAGCCTTGGCTGGCGGTGCACGAACGAAGTTGCTGCTGGGGAGGCCCTCTTCGTCACTTGAAGGTGCTGTCGGAGACCTAGCAGCAGCGACGTTGCTACCGCTGGTGCCAGAGTTGCCTGCTACCAAGCGAGCCTTCTGACCCAGCATTCTCCGCTCTTCGGCTTCTCCGCCCTCAGCTGTCAGGCCATTGAGACCGGAACTTCCAAGCGCATTGCCGGCTCGCCTCGTTGAAGGAGGGGCCATACCGCGAGCGGGAGGAGACGGGTGGGCGTTCTCCTTGTCGAATGCAGCAAGGGGTGTGACCTTGCCACTGTTGACACTGCCATTGCTGCCACTCTTTGTGACAGCTCCGGTAGCAGTGGCAATCTTCTGCCCTGATTGAGCTCTGCTGATGCCTAGGGTCTGGAATTGCCGTGCGAGAGCAGCACCACTCGACTTTGCTGACGCAGAGGCCATAGGTGCCTTGACGAGAGGTTGACGACTGGCTTTGAGCAGGGTAGAAATCGGGCTGGCGGGCTGAATTGCTTGCTGGAATTCTCTGTCCATCTTCTCCCTTTCTGCCTCCAGAGCTTCTTGGTGTCTGAGCTCCTCCCGAGCATCAATCTCCTGTTCTTCCTCGTCGAGAAGGTCGTCGGCATTGGGGTTCCAAGCACTCCTTTGCTTGACGAGAGCAAAGTTGCGAGCATTGTCACCTACGGTGAGGGGCAGCGTAAGGCGAGGCTCGCTGACGGTAGCTTGCATAGGAATGTAGATCGGGATGGCGCCGCAAGTAAACCAGGGATGGTTCATGATCTCAATGAGACTGGGACGGTCAGAGGGCTTAGGAGCAAGGATCTTGGTGATCAAGTCCTCTGCTTCCACTAGCAGCTCTGCCTCGGCTGGGATGTGGTAGTCGTTCTTCTTGATCTTCGTGTAGATCTCCTGAATATTCGAAGTCTGGAAGGGAGGTTTACCGACCAGCATCGTGTATAGGATGACTCCGACTGACCAGACGTCGACCTCGAAGCTGTGCCCTTCGCCATCATCATACAAGACCTCAGGCGCGATGTAGTTGGGCGTACCGCACACAGTCTTCTTGCGCTCGCCTTGGTCCTTGAGTAGAGCAGCCAGACCAAAGTCTCCGATCTTGACGTTCATATCCTCGTCCAGGAAGATGTTGCCCAGTTTCAGATCACGGTGAATGATGTTGCTGGTATGCATCCCTTGGCATCCGGCGAGAATCTGGACCATGAAGTATCGTGCTTCAGCATCGAGGTACCTTCCTCGCCTCTTGACCATGTCGTTCATAGACTGTTCGTCGGGGCCGAAGACGTGTCAGCGGGTCAGTCAGAAGCCTCAATAAGCCCGAGTGGAACTCGTCCGCCCGCCTGCGCTACTCACTCCCGCCTTGCACAGCTCTAGCCGGAAATAAACATGCTCGTCGTCTTCGAATGTGTCTTCCATCCTCACGACATTTGGGTGCTTGAGAGACGAATGGATCATGATCTCCGCAAGGATCTAAATGGGACGGGCGGTAAAGATATTGAGTTGACTGATGAGACCATGAGAGCCAGTTGCGCGTTGCTCACCTTTGATCGAGCCTTCTTCGACTGAAGGTGCTTCTTTGCAATGACTTTGAACGCCCTCATCTCTCCCCGAGCATTCTGAGCGTCATACACTCGTGCGAAGCCACCCTGTGAGAAAGATCATAACATGGTGGCGAGGAATGATCAGCCGATATGCTGCTGCCAACACAGGTGCGCTCGTACTCACTGAACCCAAAAGTTTGCCCCTAGCCCATCTGGTGCCCTGCTCATCAACAATGATCTCCGGTGGATCTGGCAGATTGATGGGCTTCTCTTGCACCTTCTTCTTCTCCTTGGGCTTCTCGGTCACCGGTCTGTTTGCAGTAGTCGTGGATGTGGGCGCCAGTGTTGTAGTCTCTTTCCTGCGAGCGGGTGATCGTTGAGCGTAGGTGCGCCGTCTAGCATCCATGGAGGATGGCCCGGACAGGGCCGGGGCAGCCTCGTACGTAGCGGCCATGTTGACTGCTGATCAGTGGGACAGCCAGATGTTGATTTCCTTGTTCTTCTCTGTCCTCGTGGAGAGGGAGAGGCTCGTCGTGAGGAGCAAGCAGCAGCGTCCTTTGACTGGTGGTTGTTGCCTCGCGAACGTGGTGCTGAGGTGTCACAGTTAGCCCGATGGGGTGGTAGGGGCGAGCCCGGCTGAATGTGGCTTCGAGTGCAACAGCGTCGAGAGTACAGCGATGGCAATGACGGTGCAGTCGGGGCGAAGACGATGGTTTCGTGAAGGGACAGAAGTAGTATGGAGGGGCGAGGGACGAGATCTGGTGCGGGGATACGAAACAGGCAGGCTCGGGTCGGCGAGGTCTGTCATTCAACTTGAGGCTTGGAATTTGACGTGTAGGTCACGAGTGTGTTTCTCCCCCCCTTGCCTCTGCCCGGCCTCTCGCGTGCGCCTTTCCGTCGTTCCCTTCCGTTCCTGATTCTCCTCCCCGCGCTCCTTGGCATAAGACAACAGCTTCACTGCGCTTCGTCACCACGGCATGTGCATAGCAGGCAACGGTCATTCTTCGAGGTGTGATTGCGACCAGGGATGTGAAGCCAGTTCTCAGACTACACAGACTACACATGGAGAAGACGTGCTGAGGTATGCCCACAAAAAGATGAGGACCTGTTCATCCCGATCCTGTAGGCAACAAGAAGGCTACCACAGTGGACTGCTCTTGGAAGCGCCAGGCACTACCTGGTCCGTCCAATGTCCACTCAAGTCCGGTAGCAGTATGGTCGCTCGGCTCAACATGGTCTGTCACTGAACGGGAACGTCGACTCAGCTCCGTTGGCAGCCCTGGTCATGCATGCTGCATACGGAATTCGCAAGCCTCTGTCTAGGATCTCTCTGTATACTTCGGCGGAGGACCGACAGAGGTGCCAAGATCCACATTTGCCAGTCCCTGAAGACCTTAGAGCGGGTACGGCCCGGTCGGATGCGTCGCGAGCTACTGCTGATTAGGTTTCTGTGATGCCGCGATGCCGTGCTCGCGGGACCCCTTGGCAAGCTGGAAGATGTCAAGAGGCTTTCTTGACATGCAGCAGAGATTTGCCCTGCCTTGCCCCCCCGCTGTTATGCCAGCGCCGCCGGCCGGCGGGAGGGGCGAGAAGAGAAGCAGTGTGTGGGTGTGGGCGATACCAGCCTGCCTGCCAGCCACATCAGAAGCGGCCGCCTGCGACTTTTTGCTGATGATGCACCATTCCAGTCTTCGCCTTGCGGCCCCGCCCTCTCCGCCAACCCAAACCCTGCAGCTTTTCGCGCCGGCTTTTATTCCACCTCTGCCTTGACGGCACCCTTAGAATGCCGCATTGACGTTGTGCCCCAGGTAAACAGAGGAGGGAAATAGAAACGAAGAGAGGAGAGACGTGGCTCTTGGTTCAGACGATACAATTGAGTAGCGGCCCTGACATCTCCTGCATTCGTCACTTGGTGGTTGTCAGAGAGGGACTTGGCAGGCGTGTGTGTCCAGACGCAACTCGCTGACCGGGCTGTGTCTGTGTGAAGCAAGGCGAGGCGGCGGATCGACGACAACAACACGGACCAGCATCTCGCCTCGCGCGCATATTCAGGCTCCGCCCACAGACGCCCGACACCGCTCCTGCGTGGCCCCTCCTCTCCCGTCACCGATGCAGTCCTGGTCCCCTTTTCGCTGTTGACCACCACCTCCCCTGCCCATCGTACCACTTCTTTCATCACATTCGCTCCCATTCGGTCTTGCTGAACCATCACAGTCCTCCTGAATCTCTTAGAAGAGACCAGCAGCACCCTTACGAGCACCTTCGCAAAGGCACTCAGTCCCTCCTTGTTCCTTCTTTTGCCATCTTCCTGCCCTCAGTCTCGCAACACTCGCACAACACCAGCACGCAAGCCTCGTCTTCACTTCTTCTCTTCTGACTTTCTTCATCTCATAAATCTTCCATCATGGTGAGTGCCCAACCAAAGGATTGCCTCTAGCTCGTCTGCCCATGCCCCATTCCCTTGAGGTCGGACAGCAGCAGATGGGCGTCTTCCGCTTGCTTCTGCATTCTGGTGCTGCCCACAGACCTCTGCCTCCCCGAGTAGCGTTCTGAGCTTCAGAAGAGCCATAAATTGACCACGCCGGGGCTCTCTGCCTCCTGAATTGGCTTTTCTTACCAGTGTGGAATCTTTGCATACGTGACCCATTTGGTAGAGAAGGTATGTATTGAGAGGCGGCAAGAGATAGAAGCGCAGTGCCTGTATGCTAATAGACTCATTCTTGACCTCGGCTACGTTGCTCACCTGCCAATAGGATCGTCGTCAAGTCATTGAAAATCTCGTCAACGGTCTGGCAAGGCTGGAGTACAGAGGATATGACAGCGCTGGTGAGTGAAATGTAGAGCCCGCACCAATCAGGCTGCCCGCTTGAAGATCGGCTTCGGCTGACGGAGTGCCCCCTCTACTGCTCGCAAATGCACAGGAATTGCTGTGGACGGAGACTCAGAGAAGGAGGTGCTGATCTTCAAGCAGGTGGGCAAGGTCGCTGCCCTGCGAGCACACATTGCTGAGTCGTCTGTCGATATGGACAAGTCCTTCATCTCTCAAGTCGGCATGGCACACACCCGATGGGCTACTCACGGCCAGCCAAGCCCCCTCAACTGCCATCCCCACCGATCAGACCCCACCAATCAGTTTACCGTTGTGCACAATGGTATCATCACCAACTATCGAGAGCTCAAGCTTGTCCTAGCAAAGCGGGGATACACCTTTGAGACCGACACCGACACCGAGGCAGTCGCAAAGCTGCTGAAGTACCTCTATGACAATGTGCAGGGAAGGAAGCCAGACTTCACTTCTCTCATCAAGTCGGCCATCAAGGAGCTGGAGGGAGCCTTCTCCTTCGTCTTCAAGTCGACACATTATCCAGGGGAGGTCGTCGTTGCTCGTCGTGGGTCGCCGCTGCTGATTGGTGTCAAGACAGAAAAGAAGCTCAAGGTCGACTTTGTGGACGTCGAGTTTGGTGGTGCCATCGATGAGGAGGGAGGTACAGCTGAGACCCGTGCTGGTCAGGCTGGCCTGCTAGCCCCTCCCCCAGCTGGAGGCTTGTCGGTCCCCAAGCCCAGGGACAACCTTATTCGTTCCCAGTCTCGAGCATTCCTCTCCGAGGACGGCACCCCACAGCCCATCGAGTACTTCATTGCATCAGACGCTTCAGCCGTCATCGAGCACACGAAGCGTGTCCTCTACCTCGAAGATGATGACATTGCCCACATTTCGGAAGGCGAGCTGCACATCCACCGCCTGCGAAGGAACGATGGTCTCTCCTCTATGCGATCGATTGAGACACTCGAGATGGAGCTCGCTGAGATCATGAAGGGATCTTTCGACCACTTCATGCAGAAGGAGATCTACGAGCAGCCTGAGTCTGTCATCAACACAATGCGAGGAAGAGTGAACTTTGATACCCGAACCGTCAAGCTGGGAGGCCTGAGTGCCTATCTGAACACCATCCGACGCTGCAGGAGAATCGTGTTTATCGCATGTGGTACCTCTTACCACTCTGCCCTCGCAACTCGATCAATCTTCGAAGAGTTGACGGAGATTCCTGCCTCGGTGGAGCTCGCTTCTGACTTCCTGGACAGGCGGACACCAATCTTCCGAGACGACGTCTGCGTCTTTGTGTCTCAGTCAGGTGAGACTGCTGACACCATATTGGCTATGAGGTACTGTCTTGAGCGCGGGGCTCTGTGCCTCGGTGTTGTCAACACTGTTGGATCTACCATTTCGCGAGAGTCGCACTGTGGTGTGCACATCAATGCTGGACCCGAGATTGGAGTAGCTTCTACCAAGGCCTACACCTCTCAGTTCATTGCTCTCCTCATGATGGCTGTCCAACTATCCGAGGACCGAATTTCGATGACCGAGCGGAGGAATGCCATCATCGACGGTCTGCATGACTTGCCAGAGCAGATTCGAAACATTCTGTCACAGGACAAGTCGTTGCAAACTCTGGCCTACGGCACTCTGGCAAAGGAGCGATCCTTGCTGATTATGGGTCGAGGTTACCAGCATGCCACCTGCCTCGAGGGAGCTTTGAAGATCAAGGAGGTCTGCTACATGCACTCTGAGGGTATCCTCGCCGGAGAGCTCAAGCACGGCCCTCTTGCTCTGATTGACGAATCCATGCCGGTGATCCTGATCATGACCAAGGACTCTCTCTACCCCAAGGTACAGACTGCACTGATGCAGGTCACCTCCAGGAAAGGCCAGCCGATCATCATCTGCAACGACGACGATCAGGATATCGCAAAGGAAGCCAAGACGATCCGTGTTCCGCGAACTGTGGACTGTCTGCAAGGTCTGCTGACCGTAGTCCCTCTGCAGCTGCTCTCCTACCACCTGGCTACGGCTGCTGGCGTCGATGTCGACTTCCCTCGTAACCTTGCGAAGTCCGTGACCGTTGAGTAAGGAAAGAACTGGATAGCGATGGAGGTTATACGGTGTCAGATGTGGCGCAGACGACTTGGACTCGAGCGAGGGATGTCTCATTTGGTGGGCCATTTCCATTTTCCCGACCTCTGCGTCGCTCACCGCCTTTTTGCTCGGCCCCGAGGTGTGCCCTTCTGCGCTTTCGTCTTTTGGAGCATCGATGTGGCCCATTTTCTCTTCCTGTCTGCTTTCGACCGCTCTTCCCTTCCCTGGACAGAACTGCGTTCCCACTCCAATTAGACGACCCCAAGTTCTCCCTCTTGTCTGCCCCGCTTGATGCGCGACCCAGCGCAAGTGTTGGTTCTGGGGCCGCGCAGTGTGTTGATGTTTTAAGCTCCGACCAGATGCCTCTCCCATCTCCGTCCGTCCATCCCCACTTCCGTCTCGGCTACCGTCGCTTGCTACTTTGTCACAGTCCACTCCCAACGACGGCCATGGCGACTCCACTTCGTAGACGTGTCGTCGACAACGATACCGATACTGGGAGGCAGCATATGACCAATGGCGGCTTGTCTCGATCTTCTTCCACTCCGTACGACATGTACAAAGCTCGTAGCCGAAAAGCAGAAGCAGCCGGCGCCGGTGGAACCAACACCAACGGCAGCTCCTCGCCTTCGCCTTTCATCTCTGGATCTCGCTCGGGTACGCCGCATGTTGCTCGTCAGAGTGCCTACAACAGGGACTGGGGGCTTGGTACGCCGGCAGATTCGAACAGTCCGGTGAGCCGAAAAGGAAGCGCGGTTGCTAGTCCGGCTTTGAGAGGGACGGCCGGAAATGGGCCTACAAGAGCTTCTGTCAATGGTCGGAGCGAGGGGGAGAAAGGGAAGAATGTGACGAGCAGACAGAAGAGAATCAGTCGGGCTTTCATAAGGAGGAGAACCATCAGACAAAGGTTGGTAAGCATACAGAGGTGCATCGTCCATTCAATTGCTCAGCCTCTCTGCCTTTCCGAACTGCAGGATCGAGTCTCTGCCAACGGATCTGCTCGATCACATAGCCGGTCTTACCTTGACTCTATCGGAACATCTCCAAGATGCTGCCCTCGGGTATCCTATAGGGCTCTCGTTCCACGTCCTCTCCCTCCTCTCGCATCTGGCGTCCCCCACATCAGATCTTTCCGTCGCCTTATTGTTCGGCGTCGATGCCTCGTCAACTCAGGCCGCCTCTGTCTTTGGCGGTGCAGGAAGCGCGGGCGGTGTCAAAGGCAAGGGAGGGCTCAAGGATCTCAGGAAGGCGGCCAAAGCCGCAAGAGTCAACGCATGGTCCTGGGTCGTGAGTCGATCTTGTGCGGTGCAAAAGCTACTCCCGGACGTCGCTATACTGACTTGCGTTGACCTCACAGGCCGCGGTTCTCTCATTCGCGCTGGTCCTCATCTCAATCTACAATGCCTACATCCTCTTCTGTAGTCGCCGGAAGTATCGTCTCTGGATGCGCAAGCAGGAGGTAAGTCATCTCTTCTTGTACCAGGCGACTTGTGCCTCTCGCTGAGCTGAGACTTTTCGTCTGCTGTCATCGTATCGGTCCCGTAGGACAAGCCAGCAAGTGAGAACGCGAGACTCGTCCCTGTCCATCTCGACAACGATGAAGGCGAGCCGTCCATGCAGGATAGGCTAAGGTCAGTTTAAGAGGAGCTCGATGGCCTTCGGACCGAGCTTCCACTCAATTGACGCACCCTATCCCCACCACAGATGTCTAGTCTTGGAGAAGCTCAACGAGGTTCCGATCTTGAACTGGGTCATACCCGATCCGCCCGATCTGCACAAAGGTCACAACCATATGGACGCTCAAATCCATGAGCTCAACGTCTGGGAGGCGCCGGACGTGCCAATGAGAATAGCAGTGTAAGTCAGCAACGTAGGCAGGGACCGAGAGTTAACAGCTCCCTTACTCGCTTTTCGTCCTCGAACAGCATCTACTCGCCTCTGCATGCGTGTCTGTGGCATTTTGCGGGAAGCCCTCTGCTTCCCACTGGCGGTTTCTTGGCCTGGTTATCCCTCTTCTTCGTCATGACGCTCATCTCTGCACAGTCCTACATGGCCATCACTGCCTTCGCGGGCTTGGTCAAGGACAAGTCTTTGCTCGCTGCAGAGGTCATGCGCGAATATGACCAAAAAGTGAGTCTTCTAAGCGAGGAAAGGGCTACGGATTGGCTCCACGAGCGGGGATGAACCTTGTTCTGGCTCAGCTTGTCAGCCAGGTGCAGGAGGTCTATCGCTAGGCACAGAGAAGCTGACTCCCTTCCATTTTCCCAGTTCGTGCTCCCGCGTGCCATGCCCGAAGTACGTGACGCCTGCGTTCAGACTTCTCAGGCGGAAACGCTCTCCCCGGATGATTGGATGACAACTTCTCCAAGAGCTCGTACCTCAAGCCACCTTCAATCTTCGCAGGTAGACGCTGCCTCTCACCACCCTTCGGACCGTCGTCTTGGCAAGGGCGGAGCCAGACATCAGAGCCGACGGCGTTTGAGCGAAGACAGGAGCAATTGACAAGATCTGCCACGCGTCGGCGACCTTCACTTCGTCCAGAGAAGCGAAGTTCTCAAGGCCCCAGAAAGACCGTGTGAGAAAAAGCGGGTCATAGCAGTGGGCGTCAAAGTATTATTTCTGATATGCCGTAACCGCAGACGAAGTGCCGATTGCATGCCCGACGTAGCCGTGTGGAGGAGTAGAGGTATAGCTGAGCCATGCCGGCGCCCCTGAAGGGCCTAGGTCTGGGATGTACGTGCGGCCTTTGCCACTGGGATGACGGAGGGTGCCTGGCGGGGGTTGGGTGGAGCAGCCGGCCGGCGGAGGCGCAAACTTCGACGCGAGTTGAGCGCCTTGCGCGTGTGGCCCGCATGTTCAGGGTCTACCCCGGGTCAGAGCTTGGGCCACATGAGAATATAACCGAAGGGATTGACGCGAGATGATCTGTGCTAGTGGAGTCGGTGGAGGCACAAGACGAGGAGTGCAAGCAGTCGCTCTACCAGCTCAGGTCACCTGTCGATTGTCTGGGGCCTGGACGCTTACACATCGGGCAGCGGCAACGTGCAACAAAGCACAGGCCAAGGCAAAGCGGCCTCTAAGCGAGCACATCTTCGCGTCCAACTCCCTGGCGGTCTCTGAGCGCCTCCCCGCATTGCTGTACCTTGCCGCGTCCAATGTTTACCCATGAGCCATGGAGCTCGGCCCTTGCTGCCTCTGCTATGACGATCCTTAGTCCATTTCCTTGGGGCCACGAGATGGTCGGGCGGCCCGAGACATCCGGGCCCATTCTGAACCAAGTTCGCCTGCCCGGACCAGCAGGGTCGTGCCGCACTAAAGACTGGTGCCCGGCGTAGCTCCTTCCCGATTGAACAGGTCAAGGCCGGCGATCGCATTGTGGCTCGACCTCGTCTCAATGACGGTCCAATTGCCAGACCGCACGGGCTGGACTCCACAAGGCGGTGCTGAAGATCTGTGGTAGAGCTGATGACGTCGGCATCAAGGGTAGCATCATTGGATTTAGACCTTGTATCGATCTCCACCTCCGAATGCTCACATTGGTTATAAACCTTGGCTTTCTCGTACTTCTCTTTCCCTCGGATAGTTACTACCATCATCTCCTCTTTTCCCACACGTCTACACTTTCATCTTAAATCAATATGAACAAGCTCAAGGAAGCATTCGGATCCGGTCGTCACTCCACCGACGCGGACAGCAACACGTCCAACTACACCCGTGACACTTCCAACACCACTCCTGAGATGAGCCCCCGTGGTAACAGGACCAGCGCCACTGGCCCATCCGCGACCGACAAGGCCTCCGATGCCGTCTTCGGTAACAACAAGACTGGTTCCGGCCTTGGCTCCAACAGCGGTTCGCTGTCCAACACCTCCGGACAGCCTGGCTCTGCCCGAGAGGCCTTTGCCCAGCAGAAGGCTTCAGGCACCACTTACGACACCAGCTCGAACCCATCTCACAGCTCCTCTCAAGGACAAGGCATGACCGGTGGCTCTGGTAATGGACTTACCGACTCCAGCAGGTTCGGCTCCTCCAACACCTCCACTGGCGCTCGTGACACCACCGGCGTCACTGGCACCGGTGCAACCTCATCTGGTCTCACTGGCTCCAACCGAGAGTCTTCTGGCCTCACTGGTTCCAACCGAGAGTCGTCTGGCCTCACCGGCTCTCAGGGCACCGGCTCCGGTCTTACCGGTTCCCACGGTACCGGCTCTGGCCTGACTGGCTCTCACGGTACGGGTTCTGGTCTTACCGGCTCCCACGGCACAGGTGTCGACTCCACCCGCGGCGGCGGTGGCTCGCGACTGGCCGGCTCTAACAGCACCGGCACTGACTCCATCGGACATGCCGGTCAGCGCGGCGATGACTCGCACGCCGGTCGATCGACGTCAGTAGCACAGTCGGACGGTCTGGCTGGACACACACGTGGCCACAACGACAAGGCCAGCCCTACCGACCTCAACGGTGAGGTGCACCAGGATGTCCAGCACCTGGCCCACGTCACTGAGGAGACTAGGCAGCAGCACCACGTCGACGAGGTTACTCGTGAGAAGGACCTGCAAAGCCACCACCACCACGTTCAGCACCACGTCCAGCGAGTCCGTGACAGCGAACACGCCGCTGAGCAGCACCACAACAGAGTCATCCCCAGGACACACATTGATGAGAAGCACGCCTCTACTGCTAAGGATGCTGAGCTGCTCAACACCGTTGCCAACGCTCACGGTCACCGTGACCGTGTCGAACAAGCCCCGGAGACCCGTCAGGTCATCGACAAGGGTGAGACCATCAATGAAACTGTCCACCACCACGTGCACAATGTCATCCAGCCCGTCATTATCAAGGATTCTCACGAGTACCACCGACACCACACTACCATCCCCACCACCCACGTTGCTCACCACGCACCCATTATTCACGAGTCGATCACCCACGACACCATCTCCAAGGACGACTTTATCAAGTCTGGAGGCATCCTCGGTGCTAAACTGACTGGTGTCCATCAGACTGGTCTCCTCAATGATGGCAAGTGTGACCGTACCGTCGATGGTGTCGCAGAGAACATGGAGAGGGATCTCCATCTGTCGCCAGGACAGCCGCAATGACTGGATTGCCCCCGGACTAATGATCATACAGGATGGGCGATTGGGAAGGGGGCGTAGCATTTCAGGGCTTGTACTGATCAAATATTAGCAGAAGAGGTCTTCATGGGTATCAATTGAGTTACATTTTCTTCGCACATTCCCTGACTGCTGCCGCCGTATCCTGTGACACCGTCCCGCCTTCTCCTCGTGGGTGATAGGTCATGTGGAGGGATGAGCACGTGATGTCATCCTCCCTCGGAACGGAAGCATACTAGGACCGGGTTTCCGGGTCGGGGGCGCGCGTCTGAGCTGCCCGGTGTCCGGATCGCTCGATTTTCTTTCACGAACCAAGGCATGTGCAGGCCAGATGCAGCCAAAGCGGGCAATTACCACTGGCGGAAAGGGAGTTGAGCGAGACAAGCAGGGCGGGCGAGGAGGGGATGGGGAATGGTCAGCGTCATCGATCACACTTGGAGCTTGACCGGAATAAGAGGTCTGCATGTGCCTCAGGTTACCCCGCACGATCGCTTGCACGAGGACCAGAAAGGGAGCGAAGGCGCTGCCCCAAGACCAGGGCTACGCTTTTACACGTTGAAAGGCAGCCAGTGGCAGCGACAGACTTAAGGATCGCAGCATAGCTCGAAGCTTCCCTTCCTCTTTCTATATTGCTTATTCGAGATATCCTGGCTACCTTGCATCTCTACCTACTCCTGTAGCCTCGATCTTCCTCCAAGGCGCACACCCTCCTCGACCACTTGCATAGAGCTTCATGTCGTCGGCGACAAAGGCAAACGCCTCCGAGGCTGGCAAGACGCAGCCTTCCCAGGCTTCCAGGCCGTCTGACCTGGACCGACGAGAGCCCTTCACCATCGATGTGCTGGTGCGATGGATCAGGAACGCCTTCCTTAACACCCCTTTCCTGCTGGCTCTGCCAGCGCTTGTCTACTACTACGACAAGAAGCGTTCCTTGGCACCTTCTGCCTATCCTGACCCAAGCCTGAGCTACCTCCGGCACCTCCTCTTTACAGAGTACAAGTGGGTGGGGCGCTGGCTGATCTTCGGTCTCATCAAGAAGACCAACGATGTTCTGAACCGGTACGTGGCCAATCTTGGGGCCTACCGGGCTGACAAAGCCGACTGGTCCAAGGAGGTTGTGGTCATCACCGGTGGCTCGGCCGGAATCGGAAAGGCAGTAGTAGAGATTCTGTCTCACGTCAAGAAGGCAAAGGTGGCTGTCCTGGACATGGCACCCCCGACTTACGCCCCCGCTCCAGCCGGGGTACCACCTATTCAGTACTACAAAACCGATGTCTCGGACCCAGCTCAGGTCAAGGCAGCGGCTGATCAGATCCGAGCCTCGCTTGGCGAGCCCACCATGCTCATGAACAATGCCGGTCTGGCTTCGGGCGACCTGATCATCGATGTGGACCCAGAACGAGCTACTCGTCTCTGGAAGGTCAACACTTTGGCCAACTGGATCACCTGCCAGGAATTCCTTCCGCACATGATCTCCAAGAACCACGGCCACGTGATGACCGTGGCCTCTTCCGGCTCTTTCATGTCTCTCCCTCAGATGTCGGAATACTCGGGCACCAAGTCTGCCGTCCTGGCCTTCTTTGAGATCCTGCGAGGCGAGCTGCGCTCGAGGTACTTTGCACCTCGCGTGAGAGCTTCGCTGTGCGCTCCTACCAAGGTTCGCACTTCGCTAGGAGAGGGTATGGAGGATCACAAGATGCCCTTTATTCACCCCAACCTTGAGGCATTCGAGGTAGCACGCAAGATCGTCGATGCCTTCGATTCGGGTCTGAGTCAGTACATTGTCATGCCTGGCCTGATGAGGATCCTCCCCCTGGCACGTGGACTGCCAGACTGGGGTAAGCGATTCTTGGAGCTAGCGGGCAAGACAGATCAGACTGTTTCGGACACTTCGATGAAGAGGGCATTTGAGGCTGGCTACGGAAAGGACTGGTCTGGACCTGAGGCTGAGGCAAGGAAGAAGGCACTAGAGAGGATGCAAAAGAGGGGAGGAGCGTCGAAGTAGATCGAAGTCGAGAGTTCGGAAGCTTCGGAGCGAAGTTCTGCAAGATTGTTGCGTCTCATTGAATGGCTACGAGCATCTGCTAATTGTGCTTCATCTTCTCATGAGTTGCGTACTGCTAATATCCCAAATCACTATGAATAGATATTGAATCGATCATTGATTGCCGTTGGTTGCTGTAGCTACTGTCTGTGTCTACGTGAGTCGTCTGGAATGCAGTGTGCTGACCCGGATGGCAATATGCTCGTGGCTGCAATTTTGAGCTTGTATCAAGAGTGTGGGGGGAAACGCGGATGTACCGGGAAGCTGGTGCCTGAGTGCGGGGCCTGTTCCCGTGCCTGTGTTCCTTTCACGGGGCGCCACTTGAAATTGGCCCCGAGATCAACACCCGCCGCGGGAGGGATGAGTAGACTTGAGTGGTAGGCCAGGCCAGGCCACACGGCCAACTCCGAGGGTAGACTACAACTTCGTCGCTTGTTCAGAGCAAATTCCTACTCTCACACTCGTATCGCATCGCAATCCCATCCTCGCTGGCTCTCTTCATCAATCCGCTCACCCTCGTCTCGACCCGCTCATAGGCTGGAGCTATCGCCCTCCCTTTTCCGTCGGCAACGAAGCCGCACAGCACTATCTCCTGATAGGAGTAGCGCCTAGCCCCCTGGCCATATCTTGCTCGACAGTAGATTCCACTCGAGGGTTTTGGACAACACGACGGTGGGAGTGCAGAGAAAGCTAGCCACGAGCCTCTAATACTTGCAGGCGGTGCCCTGCTCGGCATCCCTCCGCCCGATACGATGTTCGTCGCTTCCGGACTGTACAAGTATGGTGAGTGTGACGAAGAGCCCTATACAAGGCCTACAGCGAGACGCAAGACGCATTGCAAACAATACTGACTTCTTTCTCATGTTGATCTCATGCTGACCAGCTACGTCCAGCAACAATGCCACCGGCGGCCCCTCTTCCCGGCCCAACCTAGATGAGCCCACGCCGGCAAATACAAGGGTGAAGCGGCGGCCCAGGAGAGGCACCGCTCCTTCCTCATCCTATAGCAAGCCTTCCGCCTCGTCTCCGCCTCTGGCAAGTCCCCTTGTAGATGCAGAGGCTTCCCTCCCTCCTCCTCCACCGTATGCCTCCATCGCTACGGGCTCCACGAGCGAGGAGCGGAAGCAGGCTCAGGATGCAAAGGTGGCTATTATCGAGGAGATCCTCAAGGAGGAGGATCTATACAAGCTGCTTGGGTGCAAGAAGAGCAGTAAGCCAGAGGAGATCAGGAGAGGGTTTCTCAATCGGAGTCGTAGCTGTCATCCCGAGTGAGTAAAGGGCGTAAGGGGAAGACCATTGAAGAACGTACTTTACTAACGAACGACCTTACGTCCGCCTTTCATGACCCTTCGCAGCAAGTTCCCCAATCATCCGCCGGCGACTTCGGCATTCCAGAAAGTGTCGTTCGCTTATGAGACGCTTTCCAAGCCTTCTTCGAGAAGGATGTACGACGTCTCTGGCCGGTCAGACTTTGCTGCAGCGATGAATGCCGACTCGTCCACTCACTCCAGCGGTGGAGGCCTCAGCAGCGAAGATACGCTCAACGGAGTCCTCTACTCGGTGTTTTGCGAATTCATGGAGGGAGACTTTGAGATGATCAGGGTGCTGGTCAACGCACTCAACGAGGGCAATCCGAGCATGAATCTGGGAGAGGAGGCCGTTGATAGCATTGAGGGGGCATTCAAGCGACTGAGAGAGATCATGCTTGGTGAGTATTAGCGGTCCTTGTCGCATGTGTAGACGGAAGCATTGACATTGTGTCTCACCACACCCGTCCTTCTACCTTCTCTCAGCTGGCAAGCGTTACCTCTCCATCATCAAGTTCGAGCTGATGCGCCTCCACGAGATCCAACAGTCACTGCGTCAACTCTCCTACTTCAACATCACCGGCCGACTGAAGCTTACCATCCAGCTTGCCAGAGTCACCATCAATATACCCCTGGCCATCGATAATGCCATGAAAGCTCCCGAAGGAGAGGGTTCTAGAGAAAAGGCAGAAGGAGAAGGAGCTTCTGCCTTAGACGGGTCGCTCGATGATGTGGAAGAGGAGGAGGAGGACGAAGAAGAGTCAGATGAAGCATCGCCATCAACGGACGACTTTGGCGTTGCTCCCGAGGATGACGAAGATGAAGACGATGATGACGACGCCTTCCTCTCTTCCTCTTCTCGCTCCAAGAAGGGGCAAGCGTCGTCTCGCTCTAGATATGACAGCCGAAGGACTTCCAGCGGTGTAAAGCGCAAGAGCACCATCCGCGGCACCCGTCCCCGCGATCGGATTCATGGTCAGCCTGCATCCCAATCCTCCTCTGACCCAGCAGAATCCACCAATCCCGGAGCGAATGGGTCGACGAGCAGCAGAAAAGGGCGGGGTACAGCACTGCAGAAGCGTGGTCTGCTGCCCAACTCGGCCGTCAGTCTGCTACGCGGGGTGGTCAAGGTCCTTGAGACGAGTGAGGCGTGGATGCCTGGTACGGGGGTGCCACAGGATGAGAATCAGCGACCATAGATGATGGGATGATAGAGAGTCCTGCTCCCAGGGCTTGGACTGGACTGTTCATAGATGTGAGACCCTCTACCCCTTGCCCACTCTCCCTTCCTTGATATCTTTCTCGCTCCCTTCAACCCCCGACTTCCTCTTCACTACTACCCTTTCCACACCTCTTCAGTCTTCCTATATACTGTGTTTCATGCTGTTGTACCCATAGAATTTTCCGACTTCATTTTGCGCCTCCGTCTGTGTCACTTTCCTTGCTTACCCTGTCCCTGTTTGCTTTCTCTCCCGGTTATTATCACATGTCACATCCTTCCCCTAGCAATCGCCATACGGGGCAATGTCCTTCGATCTGTCTCACAGCGTCGCGCCCGCCACATCTAGCGCACCATTCAAGTCGCCTCACACAAGAGTCACACAAGGATCACACTCTTCGTAGGTTGGGTCTGGTAAGCAAGGTGTTTGCCATTGGTAGTGGTAAACGACCGACCGGGCAAGAGGGGAGACCGCGCCAATCTGATGTTGACGGGGATCCTCTGCTAGGAGGTGGAATGGTGCTAAAATGTGTGTGTGTGTGAGATGGTACATGAAGAGACGTCGAGCCGCGGACCAAGAGGGAGAAGGGGAGGATCTAAGTCATCGCTTAGGCGACGAGCTGGATGGAGCAAAGGAATAGAATAGTGCAAGGTGTCAGCCATGTTCGTAGAGCCATTGGTAGTAGGGCGAGAGCCTCAGGATAAGGACACACCGCCCACAGAAAAGTGCACTGCATCTGGACTAGATGATCGCCTCATTTGCAACATCCCCTCAAGGTGAGGTTCCGTGCTGATAGCCTCTGCGCTTGTCTCTTCCCATCGTATCCTGCCTTGCTCTGTGCGGCCCGTTGCCTGCCTGCCACCCTGTGTCCCTTCACCTCTTGCCCCCCCTCGGCATGTTGAACAGATGTCCCGACTGGCTAATCACTGCACGGGCATTGCAACTCACCTTGACGACACCACCGACCTCCTTGATCTTCTTCTCGGCGAGAGCCGACACCCAACGAGCCTTGACGATGATGGGCCTCTCTGGCAGCCTTCCCTTGCCCAGCACCTTTCCGTAACCGGCGGCGAGGGTGTCGATGACGGGCACGGCGTCACCAGTGGCAGCCTCCTTGTTCTCAGCAGACACCAGCGACCAGAGCTTGTCGATGTTGACGACGGGTCGGTAGTAGGAGTTGCGGGTCAAGTGGAAGTGACGCATACCGACCTTTCCGAAGTAACCAGGGTGGTACTTGTCGAAGTTGGTTCGGTGGTGGTGCTGACCACCGGCGAGACCACGACCACCTGGATGCTTACGGTGCTTACCTAGAAGATGGAGAAGGGTACAATGGGGATATCCGTGGTCAGTCTTTCTGTCGCAGAAAAATGAAGGAGCCTTGATGCCGCCATGAAAGTCTTCATCTGAGCTCGCTTGTCTCTCCTGCGAGCTTCACCCTGCAATGCAGCGATACGACATGACGAACAGAAGCAGCATCCTGGCTTCCTTGCCTCTCTGCTTGATGTACAGCAGTCTGCTCTTCTGCTTTCGCCATGCCGTACCACCTTTGCTGCATAGCTCAACCCATGTCCGTCTTCGTCCTTGGAGGTACCTTCTTCGTAAGGTGACCTCTTCTTCCACCTTGCCCTCGCTTCGCAGAGGTCATCGTTGTATGGGGTATTCCAGGATGTGATGCTTACCGATACGTCCGTGACCGCCAGAGACGTGACCCCTGAGCTTCCTGTTCTTTGACAATCGAGAGGGCATGATGTGTTGTGTGTGGGAGGGATGTGGTAGAAGGGAAGAGGAGGCGTGACTGTTGGCGGTGAGAATCTTCAGCGCTTGCAGCCAAGGCGAGGCAGACAGAAATCCTCGTCCGCCTGGGCGCCGCTTGGCTGCGTGCGTGGGCCTGGCTGGGAGCGCTGCCGCCCCTCGCCCGCCCGGGTCAGCGCTTCGCGGGGCGGAGTTGCAAAGGCCAGGCTGGGATGACCGTAGTCGCCATGTGGCAGCGGACTGGGCCCAGGAGGGAAGCGGCTGCACGCGCGAAGAAATCCTCCAGGCCCACGCCAGGCTCACCGCCCAGACAGAGGCAGGGCAGGGGCGCAGCCAAGGGCAGACGACAGACAGGCGTAGCCTTGCAATCGACGAATCCCATCAAGACAACTCTCTACCGACCTTCCTCACACGCCCTACTCGCTCCACCCACCTCCTCAACCACCTCCCTCTCACACTCTCCGTCAAGATGACTCACGCTGCTGTCTGGTTCAGTGAGCATCATCGAGAGCAGCAGACAGCCCGTCAAGCCTGCCTGCACCGGCCTGAAGCAGACGACTGCTGCAGCCAATGGCAAAGAGGCGTACCTACGAATCCGCATACTGACTTGGACTACCACCTCACCTCTTCTTTGACCTTACCAGGCCACCCCCGCAAGTTTGGAAAGGGATCGCGAACATGCCGTGTTTGCGGTAACCCCGGAGGAATCATCCGAAAGTACTCGCTGGACATCTGCCGTCAGTGCTTCAGGGACAACGCAAAGGAGATTGGCTTCGCAAAGGTGAGTACACTTGACACAGAGAGAGATAGAGAGGTGTTGAAAGGGGTAGAAGGCAGAACTCACGATCAGGGAAAGGCCAATTAGACGATGGGAGGAGGGTGAAGCGATGGGCGATTGGATTGCAGACTAGGGTCACTCGAACAGCGAGACACGAACCACAAGCAGAGGGCACAGAACAGATGGAAAAACGCTCGCAAAAGAGGCACGACATGTCTGTCGCATACTTTTGTATGAGACAAGCTCGTACCGTCAGCTGGAGCATCTCAAGTCGCCCTTTCTGTGTTGTGTCGTTTGGCAAGCCAGGCATGCGTCTTGCGAGTTGCTCGATGATCGCAGGACTGGTGGAAGGAGGCAATTGAGTTGGTTGGCGAATCCTGCTAGGAACACAGTGCTGGCCAAGCTGTTACACGAATGCAACGATGTTCTGACACATCCTCGTCCAATCACACCCCCCTCTCACAGTACCGTTAAAGGGGACTGAGCAACAAGTCTTCTCTCAACAAACCAAAAGCGACGCGATGACATGATCGTCAGCTTAGTCGATGCCACCGGGGCTCGACCATGCATAATATCTGCCCACTTGTATTTCCATACGACTCCATCTTCCCATCATTGAATCACACTAGATTCGTCATCACCTTGCACAGCATTGAGGACACACCAAAGGCGGCGTCAAGGGTTGCTGCGTGCCTTGAGGAGAAGTCGGGGAATCAGGACGCATGTTAGGAAAGATGTGATGGATGCTATCGTCGTTGATCCCGAGTTGGGTGAGGTGCCATCTCGACAATCAGTCCGAAGCTTCCTCGTCGTCGCCCAGCTAAAGATACATTGAGATGCAGCGGCGGGTACAAGATACACTCTCCAACCTCATGTTCCTACTTACAGCTTCCCCCTCCCAGCATCACAACCTCACAGCTTCTCACCACTTCGCACGAGCATGTCTCTGCCAATCTCCTTGACACTCTTGCAGCCGCACAGAGCAGCATTGAGCTCCATGTCGGCCAAGATGCCTCGCAGCACATTGCTCACACCCTCTGACCCACCGATGCCGAGACCGTATGCATATGGACGGCCGATGCCAACCGCATGGGCGCCTGTGAGGGGTAGGCGATCCCAAAGTCAGCTCTCTGACCACTCAAAGTAGTCTTGCCGACCGGACCCACTCACCTAAGGCCAAAGCCTTGATAACATCACTGCCCGTCCTGATCCCACTGTCAAAGATGACCGTCTTGCCCCTCTGTCTGCACAGATTACTAATAGCAGGCAAAGCTTGCAAGGCACCAATGGCTCCATCCACCTGTCTACCACCGTGGTTCGACACCCAGATGCCATCAATCCTACTCTCCGTATCATCCAGCGCCCGTCGAGCATCAGCTACCGACTGGATTCCCTTGAGCAGGATGGGCCTCTCATCGCCCCAGATCTTGCGGAGTAGAGGCAGCTCAGCCCAGGAGCGAGAAATGCCTGGGTTGAGCAGAGAAACGGCGGTTGCGCTTACCTGGAGGATCTCCTCTTTGGTAATGTCTGAGCGACGGGGGTCTTTACCGTCGCAGTACGTCTCGATGAAGTAGGGGTCGGAGGCAAGCTGCGCGATGCCTTGGCCTCTGAGGAAAGGATTGTATGCCGTATCCAGATCCCCTGAGGACGAACAATGGCCAGAGAGAGGCAGGAATCGGTTTCAGGCACATCGGAACGCTCGTATCTTTTCTCAATACTCACTCGGTCTCCAACCCAGTGCCCAAGTGTCTAGTGTCACCACTAGCGCCTTGTACCCCGCCTTCTTAGCCCTGGTCAGCAGACTCTCGGTGAGCTTATCGTCCGAGGGCCAATAAAGCTGGTACCATGCCTCATTCCCCTCCTCTTCTTCATCAAACTCCACCGCACTCTGCACTTCCTCGATCGAGCGATCTCCCGCTGAGCTGAGCGTAAAGGGCACGCCAAGAGAAGAGGCGGCGCGGGCAGTAGCGATGTCGGCCTCTTCTTTGTTCAACTGCGAGTGCACGCCGATGGGGCAGATCACGAGTGGGGTGGGGTAGGTCTTGCCGAAGAGGGTCACGGAGGAGTCGAAGGAGGACACATCTACTCCGCCGAGCATTGATGGTACTGAGTCGATGCAAAGAGGGTATGAGGGTCAGGTCAAGAAAGGGCAGTCAGCTCCACCAGAATACCGCTGGCCCTGCCCGCTTCCCCGACCTGCCCAGCGTACGTACCAATCCTCCAGTCATCCAGCGCCTTTCTATTATTCGCAATCGTAGTCTCACTACTAGCTCCACCAGCCACATACCCGTACGCCTCGGGTGTAAGCTTCTCCTTTGCCTGCTCCTCGAGGAGCTTCCCTGTGGAGGTGGTAAAGGGAGGGGCGACACCTTGCGTGCCCCCGAGGTAGATTTCGCGCATGTATTGGGCTTTGTTCATCTTCGCGTACGAAGTGGAGAGAGGAGAAGAAGTCAGGGAGAGGACACACGTAACGCAGGTTGGGATATTGGGTTGACTGGCTGTAGGGAGGAGGGGTCAGCGGGTCCGCCGGTATGTGGGGGTCGCACGGTCAAGCGAGAGTACCGGATGCCGGAAGTGGAGCGGAGCGGAGACGAGCAGCAGGTCGGTCGTAAGGCGAAGGGAAGAGTACTGAAAGCAGAATGCTATTGCACAAAAGAGTTGACATTGTCTGCTCTCGTCTATCCACTGAGCGGTAGCCCACAGACGTCGCAATCGCTAGATCCAGGAGCATTCTCAAATGTGCAGTGGGGGCAGGCAATGACGCTTGCAGCGGCTGCAGGAGCAGGGGGAGGAGGAGCGCTCCTCGACGCACTGCCACCACCACCGCCGCCGCCCGACGGCCGGCCGCTGATGGAAGCTGCTTGAAGTCCATTCTCAGCGGATAGAGTGCTCGAGGCATCGTCGAACATGTCCGACCCGTATCCAGCGCCCTCGTCACCGCCCGCGCCCTCGTCATCGTCATCATCATCGTAAGCCATTCCGTCGTCGTCCTCACCGGTGTAGGTGAACTCATCTGGCTCTTCTGCGCCGGGAAGATCAGCGGGCGGGGGGCGGGACCGAGATGGTGCCGGAGCAGGAGGTGGAGCAGCAGAGCTTTGCGGGGCCTGATAGCCTTCCATTGCTTCGGGTGGGATATAGTCATCCGCCGCATAGTCGCCCATTGGCTCACTGACGGATCCGCCCCCGCCTCCACCACCCACGCTCTTGCCTCCTCTTGATCCTTCGGTGTGAGCCTCGGCTAAGCTCAACAAATTCTGCACAGCGGGTCGAGCGACGACAGCTTGCAGCTCTTCCTCACTGTGACTACCAGAAGCGATCTGACACAGGCTTTCAAGATCTTCCTTCTCCAGCAAGTCTTGCGAGTGCAGGAATGACAGCAGGTGCCAATCGCTGAGAGAAGTAAGGAGCTTAGAAGAGGACAATGTGCCGTTTGCAAGCACACTGAAGAGCTTCTCTGCTGACTGATCATGCAGTCCGGGCCGATTCTCGATAGGGAAGGGCGTCGTTGTAGCCAAGAATCGAGGGTTGGGGGCATTTGGAAATCCATGTGTCAAGGTAACGAGCAAATACTCGACTGGGAAGGTTGGCTTTGCCGACTCCTTCACTTCGATTTTGTATTCGTTCTTGTAGCGATAGAACACTTCAGGCACATAGCGGGTAGCTGAAGCCGGCTTGACTCTGACAGTAGAGGGCTGTACGCTTGCCTCAATCATGTCGCTCTTGACCATGCCGACACCTTGCTCACTGATCTGATACGCAGAGACGTCAATTGCGCCTTCTTCAGTACCAGAAAGCACACAAGTGACAAACTTGCTGCCGTACTTGCCGCTGAGTGAGTATTTGCAGGGATTCGCATTGGCCGCTTGCAGCTGTCCTGCAAATTGAGCCTCGAGAGAGGACAGGAAGAAGGAGTCCTTGTGACGCTTGCATAGCACTTTGCCGGCCTTTTCTGGATCGCTGAAGCTCGGGTCTGCAGGGGTCAAGTCGGTGTAGATCTGCCCGACGATGGACAGACCACAGGCTGCTGCGAGACTCTCAACCCTGGCCTGATCCTCCCACGGAACTCCTAGCGTGACACCATCCACCTCTCCTTCCTGCGGAGGCTCGTGAATTGCCTCAACAACCGCCTTGATACCCATCGGCACCACATCGTACGGTTCGTAATGACCTAGCAGGAACCCATATCGCTGCGTCCCGGTGGACCGCCAGAAGGATAGGAGATTTTCGATCAATTGAGGATGCGCGAACTCCACGTGATCCACCATCCGATATTCTTGAGATTGCAAGGTGATAGCAGATGGTTGACACTTGGTGCAGATACCAGCAGGCCAAGAGGGATGCTGGCCAGAGGGGCAAGGTACACGGACGGTGTAGTTGGGCTCTTCGAGGGGCGGGATGTACGTCTGCGCAGGTTTTGAAGCATTTGTGGCAACATCGAGCTTCTTGAGATAGGCATGGAAGGATATGTGCTTGATCGAATGCTCGGCTTGGTATTTTGCATCATAAGGCTATCGGTTGAATGCGAAGGCAATGCGTCAGCACAGCCCACCTGGACTCAGGTTGATCACACGCTCCTTGGTCTGTAAGTTTGACTCACCTCCAAAGGCATACAGTAATCACACATAGCTTTCGGTCCATGCCTACAGAATTTAGAATCCCTCTCCCTAGGGATCATGCCCCCGCGAGCTTCCCAATACTGATCTACAGGAGCCTCAACCACATTCTGCCACGGCTTGCTTGTGGCCAGGGGTGTCGCTGAGGTCGACGCCGCTGTCGAGGAAGAGGCCACAGCGTTTGCTGTGTGGCCGTTGGAAACCACAGGCGCTTCTGGTGCCTCCTCCCTGTCCTTGTAAGTAGCATACAAGAGGTGACCATGCGAAATGCCGAGGTCAGAGAGTGAGTTGCCCCTCAAGCTATCGGCCGCCATCTCGCTGCCTCGTGGATCGTTCGAAAATGTTATCGTGGTAGGCTCAGCCGTTGGCACCACTTCCAGCAGCTTGTCGATCAGGATCGACATGTCATCGCTGGCCTCCAGCGTGAGCCGGAAAAGGCCATCCTTGCTACGGATTCGGACCAGCATTCGGGTGCGAGCACGATCGCAGGCAACAATCTTTGCTCTACAGATGGCCTTGGTGTGCAGAGAAGCTACCAGCTATCTCTTCTGATCCAGGCTCAGAGGAATAAAAAGTTGACTCGTAGGGTATTGAAAGTGGCGCAAGATGTATAGGGATCCGAGGCCAGGTGACGAAGCGAGAGAAGGTCCCAGTTGATATTCCTCGCGGCCTCGCCTTCCAGGTGGAGCTGCCTTCCGTCTGACGCGGCTCCGCCTCCGGCCATCGCTTCCGCCCCGGCCTCACTTCCGAACCGGCATCCAGAACGCCCACTGACTGCCTCTTCTGTACCGGCCACCGATTTCTGACCCAACAGCTTCGCCTCTCAGCGTACGGCATCATGTCGTCTTCCTCCTTGCCTCGACAGGAGATGGTCCAGTCGGCCGTCTCCTTCCTATCCGATCCCAAGGTCCACTCATCGTCGGTCGCACAGCGGATTGCTTTCCTCGAGTCGAAAGGGCTAAGCTCACAGGAAATCGATGAAGCACTGAGGCAAGTTGGACTTGGCGGTGGTGGTGGTGGAGGAGAAGCGAATAGAGGGCCCGCAAACTACAGTCAGCAAAGGTCGCCGTATGGATCTGTTCAGCAACACTATCCTCAATATGCACAGCAGCCAGTGGCCTCGCGAGATTGGAGGGATTGGTTCATCATGGCAGTGGTCTCTGGAGCTGTGGGATATGGTGTGATCGCATTGGCAAGGGTGAGTCAAAGTGTCCAGCTTATCTGATACATCACATTCCATGCTCATTCGCTCAACTTTGTCGACCTTATGCGATTTTGCAGAAATACCTCTTTCCCCACCTGCAACCGCCTAACCAGACGATCCTTGAGTCGGACCGTGATGCACTGACCGCAAAGTACGATGAAGTGGCAGCTACACTGGCTCAACTCGACCAAGATACACGATCGGTCAAGATGGGTCTGGAGCAACAAAAGGCAGCTGTGGATGGAGAATTGCAGAAGGTCGAGGAGGCCCTGGAAGACGTACGGCGTGGGGAGCGGACCCGTAAGGAGGAGATGGATAAGATTGTCAGAGAGGTTGAGTCTCTGAAACGTGACATGCCCAAGGTGAGTTGTCCCATGAGAAGAGAGTCGACGGCGATATTTATCATCTCATCAAGCGGGTGACGATGCTGACATGCTCTGCACTTGTCTCTTCTCCTTTATAGTTGTTCGAAAGCTCTTCTGCATCGACGACTACTTCTCTGACCGAGCTGCAGAGCGAACTGAAGTCGCTTCGCTCCCTGCTAGTCTCTCGAACATCGATTGCCAACGGCGATGCCGCAAATCCCACGCCGCGCTTCGGATCGCCTCGTCCCGGAGGTTCATCGCCTCCTCTGCCCGGAGGCAAGCCGGCTATCCCTGCATGGCAGCTGGCCGGGGAGACTGCATCGAAGACGAGTGATGAGCCGAACGGCACAAGTGCGAAGGAGGCTGGAAAGGAGCACAGTGGGGAGGAAAAGACAGGGGCCTATACCGTGTAGGACTGGCAGGCAGGTGATCAGTCTGCCGAATGTGTCCGTTGCGGCTGGGTGGACGTTGTTCGTTCTGTGACGCTCAAGTGTTATCGTTTGGAATCCTTTTGCCCTTTTGCTGTTGTGACGCAACTCGCAGAGGAGAAGCATCTCTGTCCAGGTCACACGCGTCCGTTAATCAATTTGTCCCTTTTGGCGCGAGGCGAGAATCTCTGTCCGTCCTGCACGTCCTCCATCCTACGCTCCCTCCCTCAATCGCCTGCCTACCAGCTGCTCTCGCGCCACGCTCTCCTCTGCTGGTTGCTGCAGTCATGTCATCTCTCTAGTCGCTCCACCGCCTCACACAGCGTCGTTGAGGTCACAATGTCTTACCGCAAGGATCCCAAGTGGAAGCCTTCTTACGGTGCCTCAAGGGACTACTACGCGGAGCAGCAATACTACCCTTACAACGCTGCCCATGGCGCCTCTTCTTCGTCTTCGGCCGCATATACAGGTCGAGGGGACGATCAATACCACACTCACACCTACCGTAATCACTCCGTTGACTTTCGCAATCGAGACGTCGATCGCACAGGGGACTCTTCGTACCGGGATCGCGCTCGAGGAGAGCATAGCTTTGCGTCTCGCGATCCTCGCGCGTACGATCGTGACAAGCAGCCAAATGGCCCTCGCTCAGACGACGCAGCAGCACCGTCCCGAGCAGCTGCACCACTAGTCAGTCGGATGTCCCCTCGACCATCCGACAGTGGAAGCAGTGGGCGAAGAGAGAGCGGTGGTGCTCTAAACGATGGCGGCTGGACGCAGCGCGGGGGTGGCAGTGGTGCCGGGCCTTCTCGTCCCAGACGATCTGCGTCCCCACCGTCTCGCCCTGCAACGACCAGAGAAACCTGTAACGAGACAAATGATGCAAGAAATGGTAGCGGGGATCGTGCCGCCTGGTGGGAACCACGTGACAAGTTCCGGGAATCAAATCGAGCTCGCGATCACAGCATACTGCCATACGGTGACGATCTAGGCTACGGTGCTCGACCTGGATCGGCAGCTCGGACCCCAGGCATCGAGGAAGGAGAGATCGCCACTGCTGGTCAAAGGGACAGTCCTCACGCCGCCGCCGGGGGGCCGTCTGGTCAGAATTCCGCCGTCAGCAGGGACCCTCGCAGAAGGACCACCGGGGATACGAACAGGCCTGGCCCTTCAACGGGAGAAAGCTCCAGAGAAGCGAGTGTCGCAAGAGGAGTCCCTGCAAACGCTATGGATATCGATCAAGTGAGACAGCAGACCGTCCGCGCTGAATTGGAGCTGTCTGAGAGGCCTCGTCAGGTGACAGGCAAGCTACAAGATGCGGTCAAGGGAGGCGCAATAGCTACGCCTCGGCGGCCGGATATGCGTCATCTCATCGGTCAATTCCTTGAAGCTGTGGATCGTCAACGCGAGTGCCATGCGAACGTCAACTTCGCCGAGTTCAAGCTACAGGAGTCTCTGGATTGGGTAGAGGCCAATGCCTCGAAACCCGCGCTCACAAAGGAGTTCTACGGAGGGCCAAAGGGGACGCTGGAATCGCGCATCAGAGAAGCAAAAGAGGCAAAGGAGAACGCAGGAAGAGAAGTCAGCGAGAAGATGGAAAGGATCTACGAGGTTCTGATGACCTTTACTGAAGACAGCAGCCTCGCCGCTTCTGCCGCCGTACAACGTGGTCCTGCTCACAGCGCCGCAATCTTGGTTGAGCGTCAGGATCATAGGATCGGGGGCATGGGGCGTTCAGATCAAGGAACCAGCGGAGCCGAACCTGATGACGCCGGTCAGAGCGAGAGGACGGCACCGGGAACTCCTCCTCTTCTGAGAGATCCGGTGGCTCCAAGACCAGAGCAGCAGGCCAGCAATTCGAGGCTCGATAGGAAGTTCGAACTTTTGGATGACAGACTTGAAGAGATTAGAGAGTTCTGTCATGCGACCGAGGCGAATATGGAAGAGCTCGTGGCACAGACGGTCCAAAGCGCTCTGCAAGACATCGCTAGACGCAGAAGAGAGAAGGGCAAGCAAAGAATAGATGCCGCCCCGCCAGAGGCGGACCCAGCTGTGGCAGCCAATACTCTCCCTCTCGTTCCCCGGACTGCTCCCCGCAGCCAGTCTGCGGGAGTCGACGATTCCTCTGGCATCGAGTCGCGACTGTCGCTGCTTCGCTCCGAATTCCAAACGAGCCTACACAACGAGCTCAACACCTTCCATGAACAGCTCAGATCGTCCTTCTCACAGGTGCAACAGCACTTTGACAAGCACAAGGCTGCGAGGCAAGGTGACAAGATGGACTCAACGGCTCGCGACGAGGCTCAGCAGGGCGAGATTGAGCAGTTGAAAGTTCAGGCACAACATGCATTTGAGGAACGACGATGGCTGAAGTCAGAGTTGGATGCGACCAAAAACTCGTTGCGAGAAGTGCAGTCGGTGCTCGTCAGTGAGTATAGGGGAGGGTGCATAAGAGCGAAAGATGGGCGTGATGCTCAAAAAATCTTTTCCTCCCTCAGACTTCCTACAGCAAACACAGGCATCTCGCGTGACCGCACCTGCCGTGCTGTCTCGTCCTCAGATTACTCAAATTTCACAGTCACCGACAGCGCAACCATCGGTTCTCCGGCCTAATTTGGCAGCATCGCCGCCTGCTCCAGGTCCGCAGCGAGCGCCACAAGCGGTGCAAGGCACTCCATCGTCCGGGCGTTCTGCGCCGACTTCGACCAATCTTGTCGTCGCAAACTCGCAAGACTCCGCTGATCCGATTGAACGCTTCATCCTGGCTACATGCCAGGTTATCATCTCTGGCATCCCCTCGAATTACACGCCAGAACAAACGGTGGGACACGTACGTGCAGCAGCCGAGTACCATGCGCAAATGGTACACAAGGATATACCGACGCCTCAGCACGATCAAATGAAGAGGCTCGCGTTGCAGATTGCCAACAAAGCCTTTGCCATGCTGGCGGCGCGGGCGACTAGCAACGTCGTGGACCTCCCAGGCATGCAACGGATCCAAGGGATCGGGTCCGCCAGCCCCTCTGTCCACCAGTCCGAGACACTCCAGCACCACCCCCACCACCAGCAGCCGATGCGCCCAGAGACTGTTGCACCTTCCACTGCGGCCAGCCCTCTGCTACCAACTGTCGCAAACGCTTCCTCGGTCTCGGCTCCCTCAGGCGAGCAAAGTGGCCAACTGGATGCAAACCCTGTACAGAACGCTCAGCAACCCAATAGGAAGACAAACGGCGGCAATCTTTCGTCTGGACCGATCGAGGTGGAGGACAGCGAAGTTGATGAGCTGGATTCGGGCGCCAGACAGGAAGAGGACGGAGCGGATCGTGAAGCGGGAGAGATCGTGACGGAGACTGAGGGCGGGGCGACTGGGTGAGAGACGTTTACGTCGAGCCAATTCAGAAACCCTCTTCACTCTATGCTTGGGTATCATTGATTGATGAGATGGCATCGGCAAAGCTCAGAAGCCTAGTGTGATAGTAGGGCGGAAGCTGGAGGTGTGAGCACTACCCCTTTACTTAGAGCGTTGCCTTCACGGCTCTCGTACTCAGTACTCACAGCAATCGCAGTCGAATGGACACAGTGGTGTATCCCCTCCTCTGCCCAGCTTGAGCTCATTCTCGGAATAGATGGCGAAACCTTCCTCTGTACGACCTCCTGCTTGACGATGCAGCAAAGGCAACGTCAGTGAGAGCTCCAGCGCTACAAGCCCAGCCTACGTTCAATGATGACTTACTTCCATTACCTCTGCCATTCGTAAATGACCCGGTCTCGTCGTCCTCCGCTCCTGCCCCTGCGCTTGAGGCTGTGCTTTTCCCAGTCTTGGACTTTGCCTTCCCTTTCCCCTTCTCCTTCGCGCTCCCCTTGCCTACATCGCTCTCGATGCGAGCCGAGGGATCCAATACGGTGACTGGTGCAGCACGAGCTTTCTTCATCTTCTTGAGCTCCTTCTCCTCCGATACACTAGCCTTTGCCGGCACAGCTGAGGACATCGATGAAGCAGACTTTGCTGCACTGGGATCCTCAGCGACGGCAGCTGCTTTCCTCTTGCGTTTGCCGTTGCTCGAGCTGGCCGCCTCGGCTGCCGAAGGGGAGGCGGAGCTCTTCTTGCTCGATTTGGGCTTGGAGGGACCGGCGAGGGTCGAGACTTTGGCAGAGACGCCCCCGCCGAAGATGGCGTCGATTTCAGACATGCTCAGCTCTAGTACTCTGGACAGTCGCTGTTAGTCTAGTGGTAGCCCAAGATCCTGTATCGCGCTGGAACGCTGTGAATCTGATCCGAATAAGTGAGTCCGTCCTGCCGTACGGAAGTGGGAAGGCGAGGCGAGGCGGACTGAGGCCACGGCGCGCGTTGCAGGCAGACGGACACAGGCTGCACGCAGGGCGGCAGAAGAGAAAATTCATCCATGGTTACTTCCTGACTCTTTCATCCCATCAATCCTTCTTCGTTGAGCAGCCCTTGAGATTACTCTGGTGACACAGAGATGAGCAAGCAAGCTTCGCGCTGGTCGTGACTTCGCTCGTATGCTTGCTTTACCTCCCTTGATGGGCATCTCCTTGCCAGTGAGTACTCTCCCTTCCCTTCTCCCATTCGCCGAGCCAACGCGATGAAAACAGGTCCACGCTTGAGGCTACGGTCGATGGAAGCGTATCCATCAATATAATATCTGAATCACCTGATTGGCTCGGCGAAGCAAAGCAGCAGAGGCTATATGCAGAAGGTCAGAACTTACCAAGACTTCTTCACGGCCCTCTCCGCAATGATTGAGAAGCATGAGCATTTTCCAGCAATGGTAGCAGAACCCCGACCCAAGAGATGATGCTCTTGCTTGCGCTGGATCTCACCAGTCCTTCGTGGTGAGTATTTTCCGTCTTGCTCCTCTCCCCTGCTGCCCCCCGCTACCGACGATGACCTGAAGACAAATTCAACAAACTAGAGTCTCGCGATCCTTGTACGCGATAACTGTCAATATAGCTGAGGCATGCGAGCGAGCGAAAGCAGATGGGCATGGTACCAGATGGACATCGAGCACATTGCTGACGTCTCTTACCTACGTGTCACCTCCTCTCATTAGTCGGTGATATGACCATCTCCCTTGCCCTCTCAGACCCGTGTACTCATTATGGTGAGTAGCCTCGACCCGCATGATAGTCACCAGCTTCGAAGGCAGAGTAACAAGAGGAATGGCAGCGATGGCGGTCGTCTTCTTTGCAAATTGGGTCACTGTGATGATCATCAACTTTTATAGTTGGAATTACCGACTGAGCGTTGACTTTACAATCAACGGAAGAGCCCTCGGGCTCCTGAAGATACAAATTGGCTGTTTACTGAGACCTGCCAAAGAGGGCGATTGTACAAGGAGGGAGGAAAGGCAACGAGGGCAAAGAATGGCGGCCTGTCAACGCGACCATGACGCTGACGTTACCGTCCTTTCCCTCCTCCGCCGTAGAAACATCGTCATACCTGTTGTCTCTTGGCCCACGCGTCCCACACTCACCACGGACTCGATTATGGTGAGTCTCATTCTCGTCTTTGTCCCACGCCTGCTGCCACTCTCCGCACACAAGCGTGCAAATGATGATACCCCATTATCACGACGGTCTTCGTACCGAGACCATCATCTCGTCTGGCGAAACGGCCCGTACCAAGCTCACATAAAACTTCGGGCATTAATCTGAAAACAAGCTTGTGTGGACAGGAGAGCGGCAAGGGGAGCAGGCATGGGATAGAGGAGCGCCGCGTTGTTTCTTTGGTCTGTCAGGACATTGGCTGACCTTCTTCTTCATCTCATCCTGACCCTTGTCGTCGTAGATAAGCACTCTTGCATATATACTGTAATACTTTCCGCTCTCATGTACATCCCAGCAACTCTGTATCAATTGTATCACATAGCTCTTGACACACTTCTCCATGGTACGAATCAAGATCTTTCAGCTACTTTCTGACGGTGATGGCCTAGGAATACGAATGAGACAGGCGCGACGTGATGGGCGAAAAGAAGGGGACTGCTACGTTGCATCACAACAGGAGCAGCGTTCCGATCACCACCATCAAGGGCAACATCGCTCCGGCCCACGCTGCCACACCACTATTGCCACCAATGCGGTGCATCCTCCTGGTCGCACCATTGGTGACATTAAAGGCGCTCTCCTTGTTGGCAAAGGAAGCCTGCAGGAAAGAAGCTGACTCTTTGATGTACCGCGTCTGATTGGCGCCTGGTTTTGCGTAGATGAGTCCAAAGTCCTCTTGATAGCCTTGGATCCACTGCGTGGGTAACGATCAGGAGGGAAGTAGAGTCAGCAATGAGCGTACACGAGTCGAGGGATAGTACCCCAGATGGGGTTTGACTCACCTCGAAGTTGCTGATACAGCTCCAGGCTAGGTATCCGACAAAGGGGATCTTGCCCTCGTCTAGAATGGTGTTGATCTGGTTCACGGCATTGCGGTACCAGCGGATACGCTGCAGGTCGTGCAAGCTGTCATTTAGGGAGAGTGTGGGCGATGATGGCAAGGAGAGGCCATTTTCGCCAATGGCGAGGGCTTTGGGGTTCCAACGCTGGTGCATGTAGCGCATACCTAATGTGCATTGACGGGGAGAAAGCGTCAGCATTGACCAGAATGCAGAAGACGTCGGCAATATCCACTGACCTTTGATGATTGTGTCATTGCCCTGGAAGTTCCAAAAGCTCCCCGTTGGCTCGCCAATTGACACACCAGTCTTATTGACAGGCATCAGTTCCACGCACGCCGGCCACAGTGGGTTCGTTTCGTCGACACATGCGCCATCTGTAGGCTTGGCATACATCGTCGCGTAAGAGTCCCAAGCGATGAAGTGATACGAGTCTTTCAGTCCGGCCGACTGCTGAGGAGTAAAGGTGGGAAGCTTCGCACCCATGACTTTGCGCATGGCGCTGGCGTAGTCGCCCGTGGTGAGCGGGGCAAGGATCCAGCCCATCTGGCTCTGCGTGAGTGGGTGAATAAGAGTCGGTCGGTCAGTCGACAAACTGCCTAATGACGGCACATATGACGGTCTGTCGTCTTACACCGCTACTCACCATGTCCATTGCGGGCTGAATGGCCTTGACTACCGTTGCATTGAAGACATCAAAGGGCTCTAGGGGAGCTCCATCAATCTTGATGCCCACCCGACCGTGCACTTTGCCTTTTCTCTTCAGATCCCAAAAGGCTTGGTTAGCCTTGGCATGCGCCAGCAGGACTCGGTGCACGCACTCGAACGTCTGTAGATGCGTCGCTGGGAAACCGGGTGCGCCGATGTTGGGCTGGGGTCCGTAGGAAGTGGTGCAGAAGGTGCGGGGCTCGTTGACGGTGATCCACATGTCGCAGCCGTGGCCGAGAGCCTCCATGGTCATCTTGGCGTAGTGGGCATAGTCTTCGATGATGCGGTCGTCCAGCCATCCTCCGTACTTCGCTTGAAGCGCTTGCGGCTGTTCATTGCAAGGAAGCATAAAGCGTCAGCTATATTATGGCCTGCCCTCCTTAGTACTGGAAGTGGAATGACTTACGAAGTCCCAATGGAAAAGCGTACAGGCGACCAGCATGGACTGGGCTTTCGCAGTTGCGATCATGTCTTTATAGAAGTCTACGCCCGCTTGATTCGGCGTAGTCTCGTTGCCGTGGGGTAGAATTCTCGTCCATGCAATGCTGAAGGAAAAGGTGTCAATGCCGAGAGCACTCTTGAAGAGCGGAATGTCCTGCTTGTACGTATTGTAAAAGTCCATTGCCACCTCTGCATCATCCCCATTGGCGACGTGCGCGGACTGCGGACTTGACCGGGGCTTCTGTGACTTGTCTACGCCAGTGGTATTGTGGATGTAGGCATCCCACTGTGATTCACCTCGTCCGCCAGCTTTGGTTGAGCCTTCGATCTGGTAGGCGCTGGTGGCACATCCGTAGAAGAAGGAAGCGGGCGCGCGCACGGGAACGGCGGGTAAGGTATCACTACTGTAGGACGAATTGATGGAGTGGAAGGCTGGCAGACCTGCTGGTGTTGCTGGCAGGGGATTGTTAGTGAGGTTGGCGATGACGCTGGCATTGGCTTTGGCTTGTGAGGCGGCGATGGCGGTATCGTTCTTGTTGCTGTTGTCGCCTCTTGGACGAACGACGGTGAGACGCGCTTGGGAGAGGGGAAGCACAAGGGGTAGGAGCGCGAGGAGCGGGCAGAGCTGCATAGCGGACAGCAAACCTCCAGATATGAAGGCTGGAGTGGAAGAGAACAGATTTGCAAGGAGGCAAGTACAAGTCTGTGGTGTCAGAAGGAGGAAGTGATGTATTCGAGTCTCGTAGAGCCCAGGGCGCCTAACCCGAGCGGCGAACGACGGCTGGTAAGTGGTCAGTCAGGGCGATGATGGTCACCACTGGTCTTCAACGTGCGCTGCCCGGACATCAACGTCGGCAATGTATAGAAAGTAGTCAGGGGGAGAAGCGCAGGCAGGGGTCATGGCATCGCACATCTACATATCCAGGTACATGAGCCGTAAGCCATCTTTCCTAAAGAGTGTCTGACAAGAACATTGTATTACAGAACCTTCATCTACAGGCTGTACTCGAATCTACTCTTTTCTTGTTCTCTATGCTGTCTAAGCCAAGCCGAGCTGCTTGAGGAGGGGCTGCAGCTGGGAGTCGTCGAGAGTGTCCGTGGGCTTCTCACCTCGTCCCACCTGCGCAATCTGAGCACAGCAGACCTGGTTGCCCATCATAAAGTTGCTGTCTGGCACAAGGGTCTTCCTGGCGGAAGCCACCTTGCCGCTGAGGAGCTTCTTGGGCAGGTCGTACTCTTCACAAACGGGTCGAGCGAGACCGACACCTTGGCAAGAGCCGCTCTTGACGGCGTCTACCATGGCGTTGGCAGTCCTGAAGCCACCGGTGACGTAGATGGGCACGTCCTTCACACCAGAGCGGATAATGTCGGCAAACTCAAGGAAGAATGCCTCGCGCTTCTTTGTAGAGTCGCGCTTGTGCGAGAAGCCAAGCTCCTCGTATGTTCCACCGGACAGCTCGATCCAGTCGATGCCGGCCTTCTCGAGACGAGCGCAGACATCGCGGCACTCCTCTGGCTGGAAACCGCCCTGCTGGAACTCGGCGGAGTTGATCTTGATACCGATGCTGAACTTCGGGTCAGGTACGGCCTTCTGGATTGCCTCGAGGATCTCAAAGTGGATGCGAGACCTGTTCTCGAGAGAGCCACCATATTGGTCGTTTCGCTTGTTGGTGCTCGATGCAAGGAACTGAGCGAGCAGGTAGCTGTGGACAGCAGAGTGTGGGTGCAGAAACGCAAGGGATCAGTATACTGTTCTATCAACGCGCTTACTGCTGCGATCATCACTCACCCGTGAGCCGAGTGGAGCTGGACACCGTCCGCACCAGTCTTGTGGGCGTAGGCGGCAGCCTTGGCGAAGTTGTCCACCGTCTTCTTAATCTCATCCACGGTCAGCTGGGTGGGCTGTCCGAAGTTGGCCGAGACATCATTTCCGCTCATCTTGTCAAGACGAACATCGGAAGAAGAGACGGGGTTGGGGTTGACATCGTAGGGGACCTGACGTCCTCCGTGGGAAAGCTGAACGACGTAAAGGGCGCCCTCGGCCTTTGCAGCGGCCGCCACCTTCTTGAAGTTCTCGAGCCTCTCGGGTTCATCGCCGACCATAATGGGATTACCCTTGGCCTCGAGGTTGATGTAGTCACCAAATGTGTTTCCGCTCAAGATGAGTCCGAACTGATCAAGACAAGAGGAAGAGGAGACTAGGATTAGCTTCGGCTTCCAGGTCGGGCGCGGGTGCGCTGGGATGCGTAGTACTCACACCACCCTTGCCCCACTCCTCGTATACGCGAATGAGCTCAGGTCCTGGGATACCACGCTTTGTAGGCTCATCTGCATCGTAGCTACACAAGCGCTCTGTCATTGCAGCTTTCAGTGTCCTATTGGGAGCTACGAGACCAGACTTGGGGTACTTGATGGATTCGGAGAGGACCCCGATGTCCTTGGGCACTTCCGTGACGAGTCGGTCGGTCATGATGTGAGAATGTGAATGTGGGAGAACAAGAAGAGTTGGTGAATGAGAGGATCTTTGGAGAGCAAAGATTGAAGAAGGACAAAAGTCAGGAAGAGTCTATATATGGGTGATACTCAGTGTACAAGTTCGTACAACGGGAATTTTCGAAGGTCGCTGCCCTTTGCTGTCCAGTGGCGGACATAGGCCTGTCAAGTGGAGCACGCGGCTCCTTAGCGCCGAGCGTGGCAAAAGAGCCGAATGACGAAGGGAAGCTTCTGTGGAGATACGGGTAGACTAATGAGCATCAGATCCGACAAATCCGGCAAACACGCACAGGCTGGTAGAGTCTCTATGACCAAGGTCGGGTGTGTGTCTTGCCTCAGCCCCGGCCATCTTGAGCGTACACGTTGGCGAACCGCGGCTAGCTCCCCTTGGACATTTCAACCACTGACAACCTCTTTGTGCACCCAGTCGTGTGGACGGCCAAGGTCAGGCAGACAGAGAGGAAGAGGAATGGAATGGACAGTGCTGATATCAGAGAACGATATTCTACAAATGCATCCCAACAGACCACTCTCGATAGGAAGGTAAAGCCATGGACCTCCATACATCGCATGCCCGAAGAACCATCACCGTGCCTCCCTACCGCGCGTAATCACTTCAGTGCATCTGAGCGTGACATGAAGCATTGTCTTCCTCGTCTCACTTGCCATCGATCCCTAAAATTTCAGCTCCTTCATCTCAATCTCGTCTGCAATCATTCGCTGTACCTCACTCGTACCTCTTCACAAGCTGGAAGGCATAGGTCTGGGCTGCTTGAGTCGGGCTGCTGAGCCACTCTGCGGTTCCAACCCTTCGACACCACAGGCGCCTCACCTCGACAGCTAGCCACCAGAAGAAGCGTCTGCGAGGTCCGCGAGCCATGAAGTGCCCAATTCCAGCCATGTAGAATTAAGAAGCGCCCTCGAGGGTCTCGTTGGCAGCAGTGGGGGTTGCTGGGAAGCAACATTATGTAAGCAGGGATGCACCAATATGCAGCCGGTACGCGGATACACGGCTGTGCGGGGGCGTTCCGCACGTCCTTTGTTCCAATGACGCCCGGCGCACAAAGAGCGCCATAGCTACCAGGCGAACAAAGGCTCACTGAAATGATACAGTGGAGTGATTTGGGGATGAATGGCTCATTGTTTGTTTTATGTCTCACTTGACACAACCTCCTTCACAGCATCGTACCGTCCCCGCAATGAGCAGATCGCCAGCCTCGCTCAGGTCAGGCCTGGCGCCATCACCCTTGCTCCGTACTACAGGCGCAGAGGTCCACAGCCCGCCCTCATACGGCGACCACATACACAGTCCCGTGATCGCAACGTCGTTCAGCCATCAGCGGGATAACCAGCGTTCTTACACATCTGGCCCGATACCGTCCGATCAGGCCGCCCACGGCGACTTCAGGTCTGATGACAGACCGGAGAGCATGAGAGAGGACGATGACGAGCGACGGCAGGTCGAGATTGGGCTTGCGCCATACCTTGGGCTACGCGCTCGTATGTTCCTCTCCCTCTTTTCAGCACCTTTGATAGCCCTCATCTTCACCGCGACGCACCTTTTCATTTCCTCCTCGTCCATAGATGGCAGTGTGACCCAAGCCAAGGAGAACCTGTTGGATGTCTGTCAGGCGGCCGAAAAGCAGGCAAGCACGGTAGCCAGCCTGCCACACTGGGCAGCAGCTTCCATGAACCAGCGTACTAGTGAGATGGTCGTAGACACCGTGCAAGGAGTGGGCAGGGTTCTCACACTCGGCATCACCGCAATTGAGAACCTGCTGGTCTTCCTAGTGGATGCCTACAGATCGCTCTTCGCCTGGTGAGTTGGACCCCTCATCGCATTGTTGCCAATCTGCACTCACTTTCGACTGACCAGTCGTGTCAACGTTCGTGACTGGACAGCTTTATTGAGCTCTTGGTCCGTGGGGCTCTCGCCCTCCTCATAGCGGCCGTGAAGCTGCTCAACACCGCTGTCGAGGACGTAGCCTCTGGTATTGAGACCGCCATCAAGAGCTCGGTCACCGCCATCAATACGTTCTTGTCCACAAGTATCGCAGCGCTCAACGACCTTCTGGCTGTCATCGGCCAGTCCATAACCGTACCAGTCGTTGCACAGCCGGATCTGAGCGCCCTCAGCAACGTGACGCTGCCGTCTAGCTTCGAGAGTGCCTTGCTGAGCTTGAACAGTAGCTTGCCAACACTGGAGCAGCTGAGGACAGAGGTGAACGCGTTGATTGAGACACCTTTCGAATCGCTCAAGGCAGATGTCAACAGCAGTGAGTGTCTTGTCAGCCCCACTACTCACTGCAAGAAGTCTAATGCGCCTTTATCCCCTTCACAGCCATTGGAAACTTCACTTTCGACAGCTCTCTGCTGCCGGTCCCTACGCAGCAGTCTGTCACCTTCTGTGATCAGCTCGACATGTCTTCGCTTGACGACTTTGGACAAGCTCTTCGAAAGCTCCTCTACATCCTCCTCGGCATACTCGCTGCTGCTGTCCTTGTCTGCTTGGCCGTCCAGCTGATCAAGGCATGGTATGCTTGGCGATGTCTGAATCAACACCTAGAGAGGATCCAGTCAGCCTGGCAAGATATTGACCCTCGTATGTCGAAGGAAGGTCACGGAAGCTTTGACGGCAATTCCTCGCCTCTATCTTCCTTTCTCTCCAAGTCGCATCTCTTCACCCTCCTTTCCCTTTCTCAGCACCCTCTGCTCTCTTCCTTTTCCTTCCGAGCGGGCGATAAGCTAGGCCTGAAGAGCGCAAGAGCACAGAATCACCTGCGCTGGTGGCTGGCGTTTGTGAGTCACCCTATGGCGGTCGGCATACTGGCACTTGGCTTGTCCGGTCTTGCGGCCACACAGGTGCAACTGTGGGCATTGGATCCAGTCCAGGAGCACTTCCAGAGCGTGAGTGTCGAGACCCAAATGGGCGCCGCGAGAGTCTTCGCTCTTGCTGACATGGTACCCTTCTTGTCGGCTTGTCAAGTCCTTCGACCTGTCTCTGACAAGCTTCGCCGACGGCGCGATTGCACAGGTCAACAATCTTACTACGCAGGCTTCGGAAGACTATGCCAACAGGACCAATGCCCTCATTCTATCGGCTCAGGCTGAAATCAACAATAACCTCTTCGCCTGGGTCAACACCACTACAGCAACCATGAACTCTTCCATCAACGCTCTCCAGTCGGGCCTGAGCGAGGCTATGAATGTAAGTCATGAGTCAGCAATACTCAGGTGGTCTTCTCGCAAATTGAGCTGACCATGTGATACCCTGATTGTCTGCACCCCGTAGAGCACCTTTGCCTCGACGCCCCTCTACGATTCGATCGAGACCTTCCTCCAGTGTGCCATCTTCAACAAGCTGGAAGCAGTCGAGGAGGCTCTGGACTGGATCTCATCGAATGCGGTGGTCAGCTTCTCCACGGTCCCTCTTGACGTTCTGGCTCTGTCCAGCAATAGTAGTCAGGAGCTGGCCGATGTGATCACCGGGGGCTCAGATGGCGACAGTGGCGCAGCTGCTATCTTCTCAAAGATCTCGAAGGAGTACCGCGAGAAGCTGGAGGTCGAACGCATCATGTTTGGTGTTCTCTTGGCCCTATACGGGACTCTAGTGCTGATAGGAACTCTGATGGCGGTTCTGGCAGGTCACGGTCATCGATGGAAGAGTTCGACCGCCTTGCCCTCTACATCTTGGGCACAAGACAGGGCAGAGGGGGAATATATGGAGCAAGAAGGCAATTATGCGAGGAGTGCAGATGAGGAATACCGGAGGCAGGAGAAAGGAGGCCCGTCGGGAGATGGTGATGAGCTAGACAGCAGAAGCCATCACAGCAACAATTCGCGTGCTTCGAAACGCTACTCTCCAGTTGAGGACTATGACCTGTCAGAAGATCAGCGCCAGATGCGTTGGGCCATATAGCGCATTCTCCCTCGTCAAAATCTGTCAGACCCCCTTCTCGTGTTGTAAATAAGCCCAAAGGATGTGAAAGTAATGATGAATGTATTGGATGTGTCATTGCGCATGTACCTCGCCAAAGTCAGCATCTCTCCATTCTCTCTAGTATTGCTTGTTTAGAGCAAGGTCAGAAAGTGGTAGAGGCGCCCGGCTTATTGTCGAGCCACTCCCCTCCATACGCTCCAAGGAGACGCGGAGATGAAGCCGTGGTCCTCTTCCCTCTTGGATACGATGAGACATCGAGCCACGCCTACCGCTGTGGAATGGAGAAGGGTCCTCGAGCAGTGCTCCTATCTGTGAAGATAGGAAGTGGGGGCCAAGGGATGGTATGGAGAGGAGGAGAAGCGGACGCGAGAGCAACGGCGGAGCAAATGAGCCAGAGCTGAAAATCGGGTGCGGCTGCTCGCGTGGCATTTCGCCGAGGGAGCGGGAACGTCATTGTGACTGAGAGAGCAGTGCGGATCAGGGCCAAGCGACACCGCGGCCGATCAAGCAGCCCGCCGATAACATTGTATCTCATCGTGTCCCTTTCTCAGTCCTCTCGCATAGATTTCTTTCGCATTCCCTTTCTCATCGTCTCTCAAAGGCTAAGCGCTGCCTCACCCGCAGATGGCATCGCCCCAACATCCTCCGAATGGCGGCATGATGGGTCACTATCCGCACCTCAGGGACGAGGATAAGACCCCATCACCTGCTACCATCGCCGCCAAATCCAGCCTATCGCCGACACTCTACACCGAGGAGCCGTCTGCTTTCGAAGCTGCTTTTGCTAGAGCGGGAGGCGATCAACAGGCTACCTCTCACGGCTCAGCAATGCTAGGTAAAGCAGCCTCATCTTCCTCTCCGCCCGCTTCCAGCAATCATGCTGAGAAGAAAACCAATGCCCACGAGCGTGGACCTCAAGCCGGGAGCAGCATCGGCGGCAGCAGTAGTCACAGCAATCACACTTATGGAGCATCGCGTAGAGCAGTGCAACAAATAGACGAGCAGCTCAGCGGATACGCTACGCAAGAGCGATCTCACAGTGTGACACGAGGTGGAGGTAGGGCAGACGCTATTGGGGGGACTGGAAGGGGAACCGTTGCTACAGGCGATCTCGGGCCACAGGATGATTTTGAGACCCTGGAGGATCTCAGGGCGCAGGTCGCTGAGCTCGAGGCAGACTTCAATGCCAAGCACGGGCAGGAACCGCTCTCCGGGAGAATCATTCACGTCAGCCATTACATCCCCTTTGTCATTCGCGCCCTGGCCGAAGTGGACCACGAGAGGAGGAAGGAGGAACAGATCAGCGCTACTGCAAATGTTGCAGCCATGGCGGCTGCTGCTAGAGCCAAGAAGGCCGCAAGACAGGCAGAGATGGAGGCAAAGAAGAAGGAAGCAGAAGCAGAGGCTGCTCGCAATGCTGCGAAGGAGGCGCAAAACAAGGGCGAGGACGTGAATAGCGCCAAAGCCTCTCCCGCTCGTAAGCCCTCTTTCGCGTCACCAAACGCATTCACACTGTTCGATGGAGCTGAGATCGAGCGGCGCCTCGCCGAGAATCAAGCCAGATCAAGGTTACGAGGAGGCAGGAGAGCCTGGATGATGTCCCCTGTCGTGGACGACGATGAAGACGACGACGATGCCGTCAGTCTGAAGGATGCTTATACACCCGTCGGCAGTAGGCGTCCCAGCAGATTCTCGTTCAGTTCTCGCTTTAGCTTTTCCAGTAACACGGGCGATTCGCCAGCGCGGAGGCCAGCGTTCGGCGGCGGTGGCATCAGCGACTTCGAGCCGAGTCCAGCGGCTACTCCTCCCCACCCACCACAAGAAGCTCCCCCACCTCAATGGGTTTTGGCCCCGCGGCGTGGTCATACTGCTCTCAATTCTGGTATCCGCTCGCTGTGCAAGACGCACAAGCAGACATTCATCGGATGGCCTGGAGATGTCCACTTCGCTCTTCAGGCTCGGCAAGACGAGCGGAAAGATCCGAGTGAGACGACTCCACAAGAGAGAAAGGAGATTGAAGAGGTGCTGAGCAGCTTGGACGACCCCAAGAATTGGAGGGCTCAAGATGCTCCGGTCCTGGGCGCTGACCCGTCAATGAGTGTGGATGGTGCTCCTCCAACTCGAAAGGTTCCGGGACCCCTCATGAACGGCGCGGACCCAATAGCTGCTGAATCCAACGCAAAGACTGGTGCTAGCAAAGATACAGCGGCCAACGGCCGCGATGATCCCGAAGGTGGTGCGGAGCACGGAATCAAGTACGTACCCGTCTGGCTTGGCTACGACGTTGCACATGGTCACTACGAGGGCTACTGCAAGACAACTCTTTGGCCGTTATTCCACTATCTGCTCTGGCAAGACGTCCCAGGAGACCAACAGGGCTGGGAAGACTACAGTTGGGACGCCTACTTGGCGACCAATGAGGCTTTCGCAAAGAAGATTGCAGCCGAGTACCAGCCGGGGGACGTCATCTGGATCCATGACTACCATCTGCTCCTCGTGCCTGCCATGCTCCGGAAACTCATTCCCGACGCCCACATTGGTCTCTTTGTCCACGCTCCATTTCCAAGTAGTGAAATCTTCCGCTGCTTGCCACGAAGGCGGGAGATCATTGAAGGCATGCTAGGAGCCGATCTAGCTTGTTTCCAGGCCTTCTCCTACTCCCGGCACTTCCTCTCCTCTTGTATCCGGGTCTGTGGCTACGAAGCTTCATCGAACTCCGTCGAGTCGTCCGAAGGGCATGTCACGCATGTCTCCTACAACTCAATCGGCGTCGATGCCAACAAGATCGAAAAGGACAGTCGAGCTCCTGAAGTGGGGCCCAAGGTCCAAGCTATTCGAGAGATGTACAAGGACAAGAAGATCATTGTAGGTCGAGACAAGCTTGATGTGGTGCGTGGTGTCGTCCAAAAGCTGCAAGCCTTCCACAAATTTCTGGAAGAATGGCCAGAATGGCGCAACAAGGTCGTCCTCATTCAGATCACGGCTCCGTCGATGACAGACTCGCCGATGCTGGAAAGACAAGTATCCGAGCTGGTCAGCAATATCAATGGCCAATTCGGCAGTCTGAACCACACGCCGTGTATTCACTATCATCAGCAGCTGCTTCGGGAAGAGTACTTTGCTTTGCTGAGCATCGCGGACATGGCTCTGATCACTTCGGTGAGGGATGGGATGAACACAACATCGATGGAGTACATCCTGGCAAACCAGGATGCGCCCCTCATCCTGTCCGAGTTCACAGGCACAGCGGGTCGCATGCGTCACGCCCTGCAAGTGAATCCATGGAACATCTTTGGTGTAGCCCGAGCCATCGACTATGCTCTTAGAATGAGCCACGATGAGCGCAAAGAGCGGCATGATGAGCTGTATCGCCAGATTGTGAACCATACTTCTCATCACTGGGCCATCAGTCTGGTCAAGCAGATTCTGCTACGCCTTCATTCTGAGCAAACTGCACATCTCACCCCGGCCTTGGACAAGCCGCTGTTGAAGGAGAGATTCGACAAGGCCAAGAAGAGGCTGATTCTAATGGACTACGACGGAACAATGACACCCATCGTCAAGGATCCGGAAGCCGCGGTGCCATCCAAGCGCCTGCTAGAGGCACTGGACAAGCTCGGAAGCGATGAGCGCAACGTCATCTGGGTCGTCTCGGGTAGGGATGATCGCTTCCTGTCCAAGCACTTGGGTCATCTGAAGGTTGGGTTCTCAGCTGAGCATGGTGGCTACGTCAGGGAACCCGGGTCTCAAGAATGGCAGAATCTGACCAAGGAGCTGGACATGAGCTGGATGCCGGCCATTCGTCAAGTCTTCGAGTACTACACCGAGCGGACCAGTGGTAGCTGGATCGAGCAGAAGAAGTCGAGCATCACCTGGCACTATCGTAATGCGGATCCAGACTATGGCATCTTCCAGGCCAAGGAATGCCAAGCTCACTTGGACAACTTTGCGGCTCAGGAGAAGTTTGCAGTCGAAATCATGGTGGGCAAGAAGAACCTCGAGGTTCGGCCGTTGGCCGTCAACAAGGGCGAAATCGTCAAGAGGATCACACACTCCCATTCTGACGCGGAGTTCGTCTTCTGCTGTGGAGACGATCGTACGGATGAGGACATGATGAAATTCTTCTGCTCGCTGACGCCCGTAAATGGAGAAGCTCCTCTCATGGCCAACAATACTGGTGGTGTTGCAAGTCAAGCCGCCAGCGGAACACGGCTATCCCTTCCGCGCCTGTCTACATCGGGATCCCAGAGTGAGACGACCATGGGAGGATGTGCTTCGGCTGCTCAGGAGGAGCAGGAGACGGCACCCCTGATCATGTCGGCTCCGGCACCCTTGTCGTCATCAAGTCGCGGAGGAAGTGGAGAGCAGGCCTCCGGTGGTGGTGGTGGTGGTGGCGGTTCGTCTGCGATCAAGCTCGCCTTGACGAAGCGGGGCATCTTCACTACTGCCATTGGTGCAGCGAGCAAAAAGACGCTGGCCAGATGGCATTTGGATGGACCACAGAGTGTCATTGCCGTCTTGGCGACGATGGCTGGTCTCGAGGATGCAGACGCGCCATTGCCGTCAGCCCAGGATGAGGAAAAGGCAGCAGATGCGGCAAGGGAGGAAGCGGACGGGGAGGATGGTGATGTCGATGGAAAGTGAGCATGAGCAGCCGACGGAA